>NC_060179.1:52887445-53187445 GCF_021184085.1 Oncorhynchus gorbuscha
GAAAATGCTAATCTAGAATGTTCATAAACAAGGATTTCTCAAACCCACCAAAGTTAGGCTTTGAATGATAAGGAGCCATGTCTGCCCCCCCCCTGAAATAAATTGTCCATACACACATCCCTGTTAGTGAGCATTTCTCCTTTGCCAAGATAATCCATCCACATGACAGGTGTGGCATATAAAGAGGCTGATAAAACAGCATGATCCTTACATAGGTGAACCTTGTGCTGGGGACAATAAAAGGCCACCCTAAAATGTGCAGTTTTGTCACACATGTTGAGGGAGCATGCAACTGGGATGCTGACTGCAGGAATGTCCTCCAGAGCTATTGCCAGAGAATGTTAATTCTCCACTATAAGCCACCTTCGACGTCGTTTTAGAGAATTTGGCAGTACGTCCAACCGGCCTCACAACCGCTGACCAGTCATGTGAAATAAAAAAGATTAGGGCCTAATGAATTTACTGTAACTCAGTAAAATTGTTGCATGTTGCGTTTATATTTTTGTTCAGTATAAGTGGATACCAATAGTTTCCCAATATCCATAACGGTATAAAATAACAGGAATGAAAACATGCAAAGTGGACGATGTAATGGGTTTCACAGCAAAGCAAATTCTACCTGCAGGGGTTAAACACTAGTAAGACATTAGCCGCCCCATGTATGATTCATAGTAATCTCCCCAAGCCAAGAAGTGGTGCTAGCACACACTTGGATTAATACAGATAATTGCCAGGTTCGCTCTGAGAAGGACTACCCCCCCCCCCCCACAAGGCACTACTCACTGTACTCTTCAGGATGAATCAACAGGAAGTAAATGTTTGTCATTTGTTGTTGTTTTGTAGAGACTACAACAACTGTCATTGGTGAGAGGACTTGGTGAGGACATTGTGAAAGAAGACCTGTTACCATCTCCTCTTTCACCATGGAAACATAGACTAAGCAGGATTTTTGCCACTAAGCTCTGGAGAGGGAGCTACATAGGAGTACAGTAGACAGCCAGACACAACTTTCTACAAGCCACCTGTCACTCCTAATAGGCAGCGATGAGAGGAGAAGGAGAATGAGAGATGTTCGAATGAACCCACCTGTCTCAGACATTTAAAATGGATCACTTCAGTGATAGCTGAATAGGTTATCACACCAAGAAGAGAATGATGCAAATGAGAAGTAATTGTCGCAGTGAAACCACTCTGTTCGGTGGTGAGTTGTTACTCCTAGACAAAGGAAGATGACTTGTAGACAGGTGCTAGCTACCGGAGCCCCACCATAGGCTAGGACTGTGAGTAAGAGGCCCTGAGAACACAATAAAGAAAGCACTGAGTTACCCAGACCTCCTCTGCCACTCTCCTTCCGTTGAACACTTACTGAACTTCTAGCAGCAGAGATCGACAGGCAGGCAATTTACTCCACAGTGTGGGGCACAATGCACAATGTCTCGCAATATTTCACAATGTCTGGGCCAAGGTTGCTCTGCTGTTGTCGAACCCAAAACACTGCAAAAGTTTTTAATAGTCTATTTTTAACATCTCTTTTTTTGTTGTTGTTATATGTGCATTCTAGACTCGTTGTATATACATGGCACTTCTCTCTTTCTTCTCTTCACAACTGTACATAGTAGGAATGTAGTTACTTGACATACAGTGCCTTCAGAAAGTATTCACACCCTTTGAGTTTTCCCACATTTTGTCGTGTCACAGCCTCAATTGAAAATGGATGAAATTGAGATTTGTTTTTATCACTGGCCTCGACATGATACCTCATAATTTCAAAGTGGAATTATGTTTTTTTTTTCCAAATCTGTACAAATTAATAAAAAATGAAAAGCTTTGATGTCTTGAGTCAATAAATACTCAACCCCTTTGTTATGGCCTAAATAAGTTCAGGGGGAAACATTTGCTTAACAAATCGCATAATAGTGTTTAACATGATTTTTGAATAATAATACCGCAGAAAATTTGGCAACGTAATTACCTTTTTGTCCTGAATACAAAGTGTTGCATTTGAGGCAAATCCAATACAACATATTACTGAGTACCACTCTCCATATGTTCAAGCATAGTGCTGGCTGCATCCTGTTATGGGTAAGCTTGTCATTTTTAAGGGCAGGGGAGATTTTCAGTATAAAAAAGAAGGTTACCTAAGCACAGGCAAAATCCTAGAGGAAAACCTGCTTCAGTCTGCTTTCCAACAGACACCTTTCAGCACGACAACAACCTAAAACACAAGGCCAAATCGACACTGGAGTTGCTTACAAAGAAGTCAGTGAATGTTCCTGAAAGACAAAGTTACAGTTTTGACGTAAATCTAAATGACAATCTATGGCAAGAACTAAAAATGGTTGTCCAGCTATGATCAACAATCATTTTGAAAAGAATAATGTGCAAATGTTGCACAATCCAGGTGTGGAAAGCTGTTAGCAACCAGAAAGAGTCACAACTGTAATCGCTGCAAACAGTTCTTCTAAAAAGTATTGGGGGGGGGGGTACTTATGTAAGTGAGATATTTCTGTATTTCATTTTCAATACATTTCTAAAAACACATTTTCACTTTGTCATTACGGGATATTGTGTGTAGACGGGAGAGAGAAGAAAAGTATATTTAATACATTTTGAATAAAGGATGCAACACAATGTAACAAAATGTGGGAAAAGTCCAAGGCTATGAATACTTTCTGAAGGCACTATAGACAGTATATGCATATAGATATATACCGCATCCATTTCATCCCAACGGCAGACCTATCAAAGTAAAGAATATTTCTATTGGATTTCCCTTTTTCCTCTTAGTTTTTTTTAACACAAGGTTTGTTGCTCAATCACTTAGGCTGCTTAACACATCGGCCTATAGCACTGGGGAGGAAAGATACCGGTAGCATATATAGATTGTGTAAAAAAAATAATATACTTCTCGCATAGAGTAGTGCTTCCATAAGCCAGTTATCATATTGGCTCTAATGATGAATTTCAGCTATACTCAGTTTAACCCCGTGTTAATCTGCCAGTTGCTAGCAGAGTCAACTGACCCCTTTAACCAACACTTAACCCATTTGCTGGTGTGCATCTGAACAACATGTCCTTTGCATTTTTTGTCCAATGAGATTTATGGTTGAAATGGTGTTTAACGATAGTGACACCAATTGTTATAGGATCGAATAGGCCTACTCCAGTAGAGTAATTGTTTATCCTATCCTAGTTCCACATTAGACAGGTTAATATTTTTCATCCCAAATCACATCTGCTAGAAAGGCAGCTACAGTGTAACAGCATTGAAGTCACAATATACCCCAATCGCTAAAATGACATCAGATCAAACTCAAAACCCAACCTTGGTTTTACCATTTTAACATCTGTACGGTCCTCAAAATAAAAAAAAGTTACCCTTAGCCATTTTTGCCTTCCCATAAACCCAAGACAATTTTTTAAGTCCATATTGTCCAAGGTTCCGTATTGTATGAATAAAAAGGATGAGTCCATCATGCAAGATTGTAACGTGTAGCGTGGTGTAATGTTGCGTATCGGGGACTACCTCAGCATGAGGTATCACTCATAGCCAACATTGTTATCTTCGAATCCCCGAAGAATTGTTTTTTTTTACATAAAACTTATCGACTACAAGACAAACTTTCGGCTTCTCTGCTCGGAGCCTTTTGAAAGTGGGATACAGGACACGTTCTCGCCACTATTTCATGGAGAAATTGTTCACTGATTGAGAACGGTCCGGGCCTTCCCTCCCCTCTGCCACCGAAATGATAAGCCCATTGAAAATCAATTGTATCCACCTGTTATTTCGAGATGAAGTTTCATGAAAACCTTGACTTTATCCTCGAGGTGCCAGATAGTTTTCATTTTCATCCTCCTTTATTCCCATCATAACAATATTAATTCTCCATACATCTGCGCCTCAGATCAAGTAATTCTGCTTTCATTGCGTTATTATCCTACAGTAGCCTCTGCGGGGTGGCTTATAAGGGAGTCCGCGGTCGTTTTCAATATCTTATTTTCAGCTCGTATTTCGTCCATTTTAGTGCTGTAATCAATTCCTGATTTGAGGGCCTCGACCTCCTCCGTTAACCCAGGCAATAAATCCAAATCATTTCAAATGTTTGTTCGTGCTTGTCAGCAATGCCCTATCTTCTGCTGACATTGTTGTAAAAGCTTTTTCCACTGTTACATACGGGGTTGTTTAGCTGGAGGCCTCCCTTAAGTTTTGCTCAAGGATAGGGCAGATCTTGTTCGCCTTTGATATGTGTAATTGTTGTTTTCGAGCATATCAAAGTGTCGATCGAGAAACCGTTTCAGGTTCACTGTATATATATTTTTTTTTAGTTATCAGCCAATCCTCAATTTCTGCGTTTAATTCATGGGACAAGCTGTGCCGTGAATTACCACTTGCCACATCGTTTCCCTCCCTGGCCTTTGTGGTTGAATCTCAAAGCAGCGTTGTATGTTGTGTGTGCGTTTATCTAAATGACAGTCCTCGTCGCCATGTAGAGAATTCATTATTTGTGTATTCAGTTCATGGGTTTCAAATATGCCAGTTAACACTAGAACCACCACGGGCTAGCAATCACAGCGGAAATATTACATTTAGTCAAATTATGCTATTGAGAGATGGAATCTGAGTAAAAAAAAAGTGCAATGGATGCTGTGGGCCATAATTATGCGGTATGTTTGATGTACTCAGAGGGCTCTGCAGGACGTTAGAGGGGTTTCCGAGTCCAGTTAGTCTAACCCCACTCACCCTCCTCCTCTCCTCAGATATCCGTGGCCTACAGGGTTTCCTGGACCAGACATCTCGGCAGGGGCTGGACGTATCTCTACAGAGAGTGGACAGGAACATCAGTAAGGTCTTCTCGAACCTCTTCAACACCATGAGGACAGAGGAGCTCAACCGTTACAGGGACACGCTGAGACGTGCCATCCTACTGCTCAGCCCCCGAGGAGCAGAGGCCTTCATCCAACAGGTAAGTGAGAGAATTTAGGCCGAGGTATAACCACACGTACATACTCGTGGGTGCACTTGAACACACACAAATCCAGGCTGTGTCACATCCGGCCGCGTTTGGGAATCCCACAGGGTGGTGCACAATTGGCCCAGTGTCGTCCAGGTTTGGCCGTGGTAGGCCGTCATTGTAAATAAGAATTAGTTCTTAATGGATTTGCCTAGTTAAATAAAGGTTAAATCAAATAAAATATTTTTTAAAATGTGTGAGCACACATTTGCACACACCTACACACACACGTGTGAGCACACATACAGTACACACATGTACTTTACATGCTCTGTGCACACAAACAGAAACACCCCTAGACATAGCCTTACACCAACTAGCCTATACATACAATACTTATCAGACAAATAGTGTTGACCTCCATGAAACATTGTCAATCAATGAATCAACCAATCAAATGTATTTCCCAAATCCCTTTTCACACCAGCAGTTGTCACAAAGTGCTAGACAGATAACCAGCCTAAAACCCCAAAGAGCAAGCAATGCAGATTTAGAAGCACAGTGGCTAGGGGAAAAAACTCCCTACAGTGGCAGGAATCTACTGGAAAAAGAAACCAAGAGAGGAGCCAGGCTCCGAGGGGTGGCCCGTCCTCTTCTGGCTGTAGGTTAAATGAGTTCATGGCCATTTAAGGCCAGATGGTTCTTCAAAACGATTGGGATTATCCTGATATTCCCCCTCTAGAACCCCTCCCCCTGGTCAACATACGGTTCGGGGGCATTGTCTATCATTAGACATTACACATGCCTCCTAATAGCTCAGTCTGTCAGTTGTCCTGGAGGTGTCTTGGGACTCAGGCTCAGCACCGCAGAGCAGAGCAGAGCAGACGGCCCGTCCACAACTAACAGACAGAGCGGAGAAGGAACACCGTTCTCATGCATATGGATGAGTCAGTTCTCCGAGCCTCAGCCCAAGCAGGCTGTATTTTTAGAAGTTTTAATTTTAGCAGGCAATGAGAGAAGAAGGTGTAACCATGGCACCTCTGACTCGGCAGCTGCATTCTCTTTGGAACGTCAGTCAAACTGGGCGCCGGTGGCAGCTACCTGCTTGAATCTTTAATGCCTCGTCATACTCCGACTCCCATTGCTACTCTGCCTCTATCGGGAAATGCTTGTGAATATTTGAATTAGCTGTACTGCTCTGTAAACCAGACACGCTGTTCCATACTGTAAAATATCACTGCCTGTCTGTCTGGATGGAGTGTGGTGTTCTTACATCTATTCTGCCCATCCTCTAGAAAGACAGACGGACAGACAAACAGACTGTCTGTCTTTTGGTTGGAGGGGAGATTTGGACTTGTTTATTAGTGACGAGTGTTGAGTGCTGCACCACTGGCATTGCCCTGGATCGACAAGTGATTTTCACTTCAACTTCCCACGTGAAAAAATACTACATATTACTATAAAATACTACAGTACTTACTGTAGTATATTGTAGAATATTACACTACACACTGTAGTATCCCTCAATACTACAGTATTATCCACACACAAAAATCAACTCTCATAAATACTACAATATTGTACGCAAAAACACTACACTTTTTTAACCACAGTAAAAATAACAGTAAAGTACCTGTCCATTCCCCTTCCACCATATTGAAATTTGTGCCACCCATACTGTACATGACAAACTTACATGCCAAGTATATACCATATTGTGTTCCTACAAATAATTTAAAAAACAGAAGCTCTGAACTATCCATTTCAAACCCCAGTCCTCATCACCTACAGGTTATGGCAAATCTGTTCTTTTAGAATTTCTCCAGTAGGTTTCATGAAGGAGAAAGCCTCCACTTCTACAGTATGTCAAAGATAATAAAACAGAAACACTATACTGTAGTAAAAACTACAGTAATGTCCATAAAAACACTGCAGTAAATGTGACAATATATTACAGTCCGCAAAAACACTACAGGAAATATTTCTGTGTACTCCAATACACAAAAATACTAAATGAATTACCATGGTATGTACTACAGCTTTGTTTTAGTACTATAGTTAAATCTAAAAACTACAGTGTTCAGTGTCATTTCTTTCCTGACTTAGTCAGTGAACAGTACAGTAAAGTCTGCAAAAGCACTACAGTGAATACTACAGTATTTATACCATAGTATACCATAGTATTATTTCATGTAGGTTGCTTAGAGTGTTAAGGCCTCTTGCTCCTCTCCGATCCCTAAGGTGTGTAGGTCATGCTGTAGTTACTCAGACAGTCCGGTTGGCCAAGTGTGTTATTGAGAGTTATTTCCTTTTCCTTCTCCCGTGGCCTTTTGGTGAAGTGTAGCCGGGGTGCTGGTGGGCGAGATGCAGTCAGTTGGCCGTCTGAGGAATAAAATTGACGCAGCAGCCTGTCTTGTTGTGGCTGTCAGAGATGACAGGTGAGCACTCTCACTTGATTAGACATGAGACCAAATTCAAGGTACTTTTCAAAAGAGATAATTCTGGCAGTTTCTTTCTGCCATCCCACACTGCCTCCGCCTGACTTCAAGTGGCTGTTGGGCGGTTGGACGTTTCGTAAAAGGACAAGTAACACCCTGCAGGTCTGATCCTGCAGTAGCTCTGTCGGAGAATGTGGGGTCAGTGATGGAAAGAGAGTATAAACGCACATCCATACCACAGGAGCACACGCACACACACACGCACACGCACACACACACACACACACACACACACACACACACACACACACACACACACACACACACACACACACACACACACACACACACACACACACACACACACACACACACACACACACACACACACACACACACACACACACACACACACACACACACACACACACACACACACACACACACACACACACACACACTATGATGACACCACAGCTTGTCTCGGTCTCAGTCTCTGTCTCAGTCTCTTCACGAGTCCAGTGTGGTTCAGTGTGGCGTGGATATATCTCTCCAGATAATGGATGCCTTTATGTAATCTATATGACACTTCGTGATACGCTTGTTCAAGGAAATCGTTGACTTTTTATTTCATTCTGATTGAGGACGGCACACGGAACATTATGTTTGATTTAGAGGTTGTATCTCACAAATAATAATAGAAATGATAAAGCGTTTTGTCAGCAAGCACTAAAAAATTGCCTCGGTGTTCAGCACTGCTGAGTGGAAATCTATGTGTACACGTGACGGGGTGGTGAGCCACTGTGTACAGGAATAGCCAGGTGTCTGCTTTGATGATTGATTCTGTTTTCCATGTCTGGGCTGTTTTGTTCCCTCGTGTGACTACGGCAAATGAGCACTTACCGATAGGCTAGGGTAAGAAGACATGGCTCACCCACCATGTTTGTGGTCCTGTTATGGCTCAGTTGGTGCTTGCAACACCAGGATCGTGGGTTTGATTCTTGGGCCACCAAAATGTACAATTATTTGGCATAGTAAATGCACGAGAGAGAGAGAGAGAGAGAGAGAGAGAGAGAGAGAGAGAGAGAGAGAGAGAGAGAGAGAGAGAGAGAGAGAGAGAGAGAGAGAGAGAGAGAGAGAGAGAGAGAGAGAGAGAGAGAGAGAGAGAGAGAGAGAGAGAATAATACATGGGGTAGAAGGGGGCGCAGAGAGGGGAGGCTGATGCAGAGGTAGTCCACACGGCGCCTTTGCTATCTCTTTTTGTGAGTGGTAAAGGCTGTGACTAAATGCAGACGGCGTCTGTTAAAGGCACAGCAAGAACCATGGCACTGCCCCCCTTAGGTACCCAGGACCCCCGCTGTGTCTCCCTTCAGTCAAGATTCAGGCTGCTCCCACGCCCATGCACACACACCAAAGCCACACACTCAGGCTTTCAGTTCTAACACTCGGTGAAGAGTCTTCAGCAACTGTGCTGTACAGGAGAGGAAGCCCTGCTGCTCCTAGAAGAGATACCAGAGTATACCTTTGTCAGGAATAACGAGTGATGTCCACAGAAGAGATGGATTGATGCAGTGATTAACCAAATGCCTGCAATCGTCTCCGTTCAATCAGGGGCTTCTCCTCAGTTGTTAGTATTCACACCCAGTTTCCGTTTTGCCTCGTTCAGTTGTTTTTCTGTCCTTCCCACTCCAGGGGAAAGGAGGTCAACATTGAACGTGTTCACTTACTTTAAACAATGATGAAAAGGACTAGGTGACTTTAATCGTTTGGCGCTGAAATATTCATGTTTCTTCTCTGCTAGCTGCTGGATGTGGTGGCTAGTGGATACTGTTTTGGCATCTCTGATGTGGGAGCGTGCTCTCTTTTCAGACACACTGGGATCCCAATAGAACTACAGCCATATGTCGTCGTTATGAGATGGCGGTCTACTAATGCTCTCGGGTGTTAAGAGCTCGGTGTGGTTCCCTGTACAGAGCTATACAGAACTTGTAGTCTTGTCTTTTTCTCGAGTCAAGGCAATGGTACATGACAATCCGCGTCTGTGCGTCGATCTTCAATAGAGACATCCGAGGTTGTTTGAGAGACGTTATATTGGTAAAACTGGCAAGGATACGGGCTTACACAGTTTACTGGCTGCGGAGAAAAATACTCACGCACCAGGACCTATCTCCCTTCAGAGCTGTTGCACAGCTGTTGTTTTAGGGCCCAGGTTGAGGATGAAGGGATAGGTGGGTGGATGGAAAGTTAATAAAAGGATGGAAGGCACGATAAGGATGGATAAAAAACCTTGCTAAACACACATTCTAGTGCAGTTCCACCAGTACAACACTGTGTTTTCGCTCCTCTCTCTCTTCTCGGTCCCCTCTCGCTCCTGCGGAGTCTGTGAATTTCACCTAACATTCACACTGTGCAGATGCTCAGCTCATCGCAGTGCTGCCTCCAGACTTGCCAAGGCCTCAGATTGTAAAGTGACATCGTTTTTCATTTATTCCCAACGCTGTTCCCTGCTAGGGCCCTGCCAGACCCCAATCACTGCAGGTGTACGTCCCTATTCCCTATATAGTGCACTACTTTTGGGCAGAGCCCTATAGGCTGTGTGAAGAGGGTGCCATTTGGGACACTGTCAGGGTGCTCCATCAATCCTCATTCTGCCAGTCTTCCTCCTCTTTTCCCCGTGTTTTTTTCTGTCCGCTGAGGTGAGAGGGAGGCTGGGCTGGGCTGGGGCTGTCGTGGCTAGGGAAGACAGATTGAGTGGCATCGCCCATCAGGCGGCCAGTAGATGACGGATGACACGTGGTGGGCAAGGTTCCACCTCCTGAGGAGGGGGGTGAGGAGCATGTGGAGAGCTGTGTGTGTGAGGGAGGGGAGGTTCTGTGTGTGTGTGGGTGGAGGGACAGTGCATGCATGTGTGTGTTTGTATGCACGGTAAATGACAGAATGGCAGGTTTCTCATTAGCCAACCCAGCAGCAGGAGGAGAGTGAACAGGAGTTGGGGTGAGAGAGTTTTTTTGTTGAAGCATTGGGAGTGGTTAAAGGAAGGTCAGAGAGCTGTGGCACACACACGGACACTTGTACACGCAGTCGCACGCACGTACGCACGCACGCACGCTCGCACACACACACACAATCAAACAACACACAAGGATATGCATTTTTTTAAATACTTTTTTTTGTACATTACACCTTTTTGTCAAGGGAGGTCATTCATTCTGGCTAGACTTAATGTGGGTATAGAGGCTGAAGTTTGGTGATAAAAGTCCATTTCAGGCCAGTTGCTTCACAAATTTGTCTTATACAAATGTGTATTACTTGGTCAAGACACCTTGGGCCTGTGTGCAATTGACCAAAAGTCCACAATGGGATTCAATCATTTAAGTTCGACTTCCAAAATATTGACAGAACTGATTGCCATTCATTTTGATTGCCATTCATTCTTGGTTTGTCAAAAGTTTGAGTCATTTGCCAATCTTGAGGAACACAGTGACTACAGCAGCCCTGTATCCCAGCAACCCTGAATATCTATCAAGACAGGCTTCTCTGCACTTAGCCTCTTTAAGTAAGGGGTAATGTTCTGCAATCAGAAAATAGGCTATCCGGGGGTTACATTTGTAAAAGAGATCAAATTATTGCATTTCAAGTACCATTAACATCTATCACCGACATGAAATAAAATATTTCTAGTTGTGTCCAACTGAATGTACTGTATATTCACTTCAGGCTTGCACCATCTTTCCAAGAAGTTGTGATTGTAATGGGAGATACTTGTCTCATTGCTGTTGTATGTAAATTAAGAAACGTTTTGTATGGAACACAAGTCCACAATTATGTACAGGACATACAGGTCATTATGTTAATTGTATTTATATAACGGGTGGGTCTAATCCTGAATGCCGATGGGTTAAAACCGCATTCCAGACGGTGTCTATTCCACAAGTTACCACTGGTTATTTCTAGGACATTACTCTGTTCCATCTGACTGCGCAGTCCACTGTCTCATCAGCCCAGCCAGGCAATGTATAAACTTGATCTCCACTATAAAAAGCATCTAGACATTATCTCACATTTCTTTTAGACCAACATTTAGTTTTCAACAGTAGAGATTTGTATAAACCTTGTTGTCTGTCTCTCCGACATTTGCAACATTGTTTCAATATTCAAATTTGATCTCAAGCTGTCCTATAGAAATGAACATGTCGGGAGTCGTGACGAGACAGACAGGCAGGCAGCGTTTCTCAACAAGTCGGAATCACAGATCAGCTCGCATCATTTTTATAGATATATACCAAGAAATGTCAATTGACAAAAAGGTCAAAAGCAACAAAGTGCAGCTAGTTTGCAGTCTTTCCAGATTCAGTTTGAAGTGATTGTGTTGTTGGCTAGTTCCTCTGAACAACAGTGTCCTGACGAGTGAGCTCATTTTCAATGCCAAGTGAAATCGCTCCCCATTAGCTCATTGTTATGGATGTATACAAATGTCTCTGGAAAACAGCTTAAGCAAATGCAAATGCAGCTACTTTGTTGTTTTTCTGGCTGCCCTTTTTGACGGGACATTAAGTTAGCCGTAGTTGGCTAGCTAGCTCCCGAACCGATAGAACGAACGACCAGCTGGCTTGGGTAGCAACCATAGATTTGTGTCGGGACTATATCTCGTGGAAGAATGAAAGAGTATAAGTAAATGAATCAAAAATGTTTTGTTGATGACATGTCATTATTTGAATATGCTGGTAACCCATTGTATTAAAATGATAATGCCCTCAAAGTCGGTGTTTGGAAGATGTATTGGCATGGTTTGCCGTCCCTCGACTTTGTCTCGGGCCTAACAACACCCGTTCCAATACATCCTCCAAACACCAGCTTCTCTGCATTATCAGTTAAATAAATCACACGTCAGATCCACACAGAAGTATCACAGATGACTTGCCCTTTTTAAGCATGAATCCCAGCCAAGCCAAACTACCATCGTCTCAGCTCTCTCTCTCTCTTTCTCTCTTCCTCTCCTCATCCTCTCTCTTCCTCTCTCCTCTCCTTTCCTCACACATGTCCTGCCTCATTACTTATGCTGTCCTACTGTGCAAGCAAGGACGTATGTGATGGGAGACAAATCCCGTGATTAGCAATGATTAAGAGCATCGTGCAGGGGGGGAGGAAACTTGGAGAAATACCCTGTCTTCAAGAATCCTCTAATCCCGCTCTGTTTACAAGGTGTCATGTGTTGTCATTTGCACAGGAGCCGTGTCCAAACCCGGTCCTTATATCTGCTTCTAATGAGTCCTGCTCAAATGTGATTTACTTTATGGCTCGTACACTGCAGGATAGTGCTGTGATGGTTTACTGAGCTGAATGGTGATTGTAAGGGGATTTGTATGCCATTTACCTTGGCACAGATATCAAATGGATGTGCTGTTTGAGACTGTATCATTTGTCACATGCAGAGATACGTAATTTGTTGTGCTGCCACTGATATAATACATTGTTGTTCTATCATTAATAGGCATGACAAGTCTAATCTTAAACCCTAACAGTTGTCCGCATAGCGAGAACGCGTTTCCACTGCTCCGGAGTCATATGGCGGCGAGCTTTACACCGATCCAGCTGATGCTTGGCATTGCGCACGGTGATGGAAACCCATTTCATGAAGTGCTACGCGCTTCAGGACTCGGCAGTCCCGTTCTGTGAGCTTGTGTGGCCTATGTCTGGGATCCGTTGTTGCTCCTAGACGTTTCCACTTCACAATAACAGCACTTACAACTGACCGGGGAAGCTCTAGCAGGGCAGAAATTTGACGAACTGACTTGTTGGAAAGTTGGCTTCCTATGACTGTGCCATGTTGAAAGTCACTGAGCTCTTCTGTAAGGCCATTCTACTGCCAATGTTTGTCTATGGAGATTGCATGGCGGTGCACTTGAGTTTATACACCTGTCAGCAGCGGGTGTGGCTGAAATAGCCGAATCCACAAATTTGAAAGATGTCCACATACTTTTGTATATGTATGATTTATATGACAATAAAGATTTTCAGGATAACACAAAAAATATATAGAAACGTATTTCCATTGTGTTCCTCTTGTTAACCATGTACGTCATTCATTAATGAACATCAAATTGAAGATTCAAAACGATTGGAGTTGAGGCAGTTTGAAAATTCAGTATGGCTTGAGCAGAGGGCCCATCGATGGTACAGCAGGGAGAACGTCAGTCTGTCAGACAAGCCAGGAGTTCTTCATCAGGACCAATCGCTATATCCGATGTTCCCATTATCACGGACGCCATGCAAACATCACAAACACCATGCAAGGGCATGCAAAGGCATACACGCAGGTATGCACACACACATATAGAAACACACACTTGTACACACACACACACTTGTACACACACACACACACTTGTACACACACACACACACACACACACACACACACACACACACACACACACACACACACACACACACACACACACACACACACACACACACACACACACACACACACACACACACACACACACACACACACACACACACACACACACAGGCTCTGTTTCCATTTGTTCTAGGGAGTCTGTCTGAATGTTCTATGTTCCTTACTGGGTGCCTATCCCTACTTCTCCACGAGTGCTTGTCAACTCACTTTAACTCTAATAAAAAGAAATATGGCAAAGTACATGATAACAGCTGCAGCTGGCTTGAACAGAAGAGGATGTCATCAGGCTTAAAGCTCAAATCCTTGAGTGCTGATAAAGTGAAATGCCGTGCTAGCTACAGTGAAAGTGCTGAGTCTAACGATGTAGCTAGCACCAGGGAATAGTGTAACAGCAGAAAGCTTCCCTCAGTCGGTTTAGTACGAACATGCATTTGAAATGAGTAACATGTCAACAAGTTGAGAGCACAAACTGGGAAGAAATGTGTCACTATTAACTCTTGAATTATTGATGCAATACCCTAGATCCCCATTGTGTACAGTACGTTGTTCTTTAAAACCCTCTAGAGTCTAAGCCGGGGTAGGGGGGGGTTGTTTTTAGATGTTCTTAGCAAGGATCATTTAGATATTTGATTTGGAAACTTAGACCCCTTTAGGTATCCCCCAAAAATGTTGAATATTGAATTTGGCCTTACGGCTATTAGCCCATAGAATCACATTGAATAACATATTCATCAATGGAAAAACAGATAGTAAAAAAGAAATCGAAAGGATTTGTGTTTTTGAATGCTGTCCTATATCTGAGAGAAACTTCAGGAAACTATTCAACATGTGTTTTACACATATTTAAGCCCTTTATTTAGGTACTAAACTACTTCCATATACAGTACTTCCATTCATTTGTTTAACTGGACCAGGCAGCCTTCAAGCATAGTTTGTGAAGCTCGTGAGCAAAACAACCAACATGGATGCGTTCGTGAGAGCCTCATCTTTCTCCAGCCATAGTAGTTTGTGAAGCTCGTGAGCGCTCTAGCCAAACAACCAACATGGACGCGTTCGTGAGAGCCTCATCTTTCTCCAGCCATAGTAGTTTGTGAAGCTCGTGAGTGCTCTAGCCAAACAACCAACATGGACGTGTTCGTGAGAGCCTCATCTTTCTCCAGCCATAGTAGTTTGTGAAGCTCGTGAGCGCTCTAGCCAAACAACCAACATGGACGCGTTCGTGAGAGCCTCATCTTTCTCCAGCCATAGTAGTTTGTGAAGCTCGTGAGTGATCTAGCCAAACAACCAACATGGACGTGTTCGTGAGAGCCTCATCTTTCTCCAGCCATAGTAGTTTGTGAAGCTCGTGAGCGCTCTAGCCAAACAACCAACATGGACGTGTTCGTGAGAGCCTCATCTTTCTCCAGCCATAGTAGTTTGTGAAGCTCGTGAGCGCTCTAGCCAAACAACCAACATGGACGTGTTCGTGAGAGCCTCATCTTTCTCCAGCCATAGTAGTTTGTGGGCCAAACCGTTTTGGACGCTACAGACGTTTCGATTTTCAGAATGTCTCATGGTCTGGCAAACACTGCTGTAGCTTGGCCACCTTCCAGATGTGGAAGGCATTAACTTAAATTAACTTAAGAGGGTTAAAGGGGAACTGAATTGCCTGATTTGGCCTTGTTTCTTAGCGTGCTCATTTAGAAATGCTAGCGGCCATGACTGGACCGAATTAGAGTTGTCTTGCGGGTGTGGTTTGATGTGGGTGTTTCTTTGGGTGTGTCTTTGCCATTCAATCAGAAGTTTTGAAGTTGAGGACTTCTCCCCTGACTGACTCGCCATCTTGAGATGGTCAGCTAATTCAGTTCTATGTGTAGGCTAAAGCACACTAAAGCTAATGTAGGCTAGCTTGGGGATAGCTGCAGCTGGCTAGCCTATCTAGCTGATATTTCTCTGTCAAATTACAGTTACAATGACAAATTACCAGTGTTGCCAATTTCATGACTTTGTTGCTATATTCAGTGAGTTTTCAGACCCATTCAGTGACTATTAGTCATAAAGGGGCTAGCGACGAATTCACCTACATTTACGGCTGCCTTTGGGGAGTTTTGCCACCAATTTCTTTGGTTTTGATAGCATTTAGCAACATTTCCCAGTCAATTCTGCCGCAAAAAGAAGTCACAACATCAGTGCACGCAAAGGCAGAGGTGCAGAAGGGGAGGGGACGCAGTAAACACTACATCGGGGACCACAGCTGTGCTGCAGCAAGGCAAATTGGTCGGAGCAAAAAAAATATTTTGAGACTGCTAACGAGAAATCAAGGAGCCAATAGCGATTCTCCCGGAAAAATGATTTGCAACACTGGCAAGAACCAGTGTCTGGAATGTGTTTTACAACACCTTGCTATGAAAGCAGCTTGCAACTTATGTTTTAATGTTTCATCTTGTCATGAGTAAAGACATGTTACCATGGGGACGGTATTAACTACTTGTTGAATGCCCGTTGTTCAGTCAGCTCAGCTTTCATACAACACAATGTTCTGTAACTGGCTAGTTTTGTCTCGGGTCCTCTTATGTCCACTGTTACAGATTTCTCAGGGGACAAATCCCAGAAATACTTATATCCCAACAGGTTTAGACTACATGTGGACATTTCACTAACATCACCCAGCTTGAGTGTAGATACATTTATCAAAGAAACATCGATGGGTGTGTTTGTGTTGCAAAGAAAATGTCAAACAAATTCTGCAATAAATATCACATTGACATGCCTAGAAAGAGTATGTGGAGAGTACAACGTCAGCTGTCTAACCAGACCTAGAATTACATTCTATATCTATGGTCATTTTGGCCAAATCTAGCTTAGGATTTGCCTAGCTAACCACACACTGCCATGCACAACTCTCTGGTTGAGGTTCAAGTCTCCTGTGGGTGATGATTAGGGCTGTTGTGTTGACAGCTTTACTGCCACGCTGGCAGTCATGAGTCATGACCGCGGTAATCTCCTTTTATGCACCCTGGACATGCGTTGGTAGTACCCAACTTGCTATTGACCATGAGGTCCTAATGGCCTGGTACTCAGGGCTCTATTGTCCCTCTAACCACTCTGACATGAATGCAAATGCATTCGAAAATCACATCAAACACTTGTCATCAAAACAGTATCTGTGATGAACAATTTGAAGGAAGAAGTTCAACAGCAGGTTGATTCTGAGTGTAGAACATGGTCATTGTGGATGTTGTTTCAAAGCCTAACACAACAAAATGGACAGCTCTTTCTAAGGTGATTAAGTAAGATTAACTAACCTCATATGCATATTAGAGCTTATGCACACCCCTGGGCCTATGAGCCCATTCCCCCCCACACTATTTTTTTAAATGTTGATTGTGCCGTTATACAATACATAGCCTACCACGTATTACACATAGCAGGAAAACATCAAACAAAACTGATTTAAGATGTCTTTGGTACATCATTTGTCTAACCTATACTCCAAAATTAAACTAATTTGAGTAATCGCCTTTGAGTGTGGACTGTTATTATGCATACTGGATGGACTGGTTACCTTATGCTACACTCAAAACATTATATCCATATGTCTGGGAGAGAACATATAGGCCTAGGCGATGCTGTTGTTTCAAAGATTGTGCAGGGCGGCTTACAGAGTTAGCCTACAATTACAGTGAATTTGTATTTGACTTTGAATAGCCTAGTAATAGGGATGTAACTAAATAAATCTTTGTCAAGTATTGTAGGAATAAAACAATGAAGGTGGCACTCTAAATATGTGCTAATTCCCATTGGAACACAACCATTTTAAAAGTGCAGGGCTTGTGCAACGCACCATAACGAAGCTGAAGGCTCTACCTATTCATTGATGTAAATATACCCTCTGTCTGATTCCCAGTTCATCCGTTAGATAGCTGTAGGAGATCACATGGCGCCACTTGGCCACTTGAATGTCGTCACCGATTCCAAACTGGCTGAATGGATTTTCAAGCCGGACACCTTCGCAATCAGGGCTTTTAAGTTATGAAATAAGACACAGAAAGGTGATGAAACGTCCGACCTCTTTTCCCGTTCACTTTTCCTATTGTAAACGATGAGCTAGCTAATCTGCGCATGTGGAAGATGCATACAAGGTAATGTGGCTGGAGAAAGAAAGGCATTGCTTTTCAATGACCATCAGGGTATACCCTTTCCATGCATACTAAATGTTTGCACTTTTGGTGACTTGACATACATTGCATACATACTATGATCATGTCCATAGCGCATTATCTATGGCCTAAGGGAAGTGATGGGGAGCTCCTGCTAGCCACTCCCCAAAGACAAGATGGGGTGTGACAGGGCCAGGATTGCTGGTTCACTGCCTATCGTTGGAGAGTTTAGGGTTGGGAGTGAGCTGGGATGGGGCTTATTAGCAGCTGTAGAAAGTTGGACTATATTAATCACACAGGGTCACCCTGGCAGAGAAGCAGGGGTTCTTCCAACCATCACTACAGAACTTCTCCCTCTCCACTGCTTCTTCCCACTGTGAATCCAGACTGTTCCACTTCTCCATCACACAGATACAGATCCTTTCACTTCTCATCCTTATGGCCAGTACAGAGAGCTATACCCAGAGTGTCCTAGGTGAGAAATTGGATCCACCAACATCAACACCACCACCACCACCCCAACCAGAAGCCCAGCTCAGCACTCCCTCTGGGGGGAGGGAGACATAACGTGCTGTGAGTCACTCCTGCCTGTTGCTGCATCCCCCCCTCCACACTACCCACCCACTGCCACCAGTATCCATCACTGCCACATTCCCCTGCAGGAGCAAACGAGTGTGGCCAGGAATAATTATGCACACGGCCGATAGGGTTTTTTCCGAGTGGAATTTTAAGCATAGAGAAAACTCTCCCCCTACTGTGATTAAAAAAGATAGGAGGTTCCATTAGATCAGGCCAGCTAATGGCCTTCCCTCGGACTCGGATTACATCAATCTGAATGTCATTATCCAAAGAGGGCTCACTGTGTCCCGCTGGGGGCAATGACATGGGGAAACAGTGAGCCAATGTGCACGTGTGTGTGTGGCTAAGCCAATCTATTAAGGACGATGTGCAATGTGGTGTCTGCATGAGAGATGGCCTCCATTGCCCGCAATGCTGCGCTTGCAAGCACAGCCGTGAGACAGGTGGTGTCACTGTTCAGAAGCTGGCTTCGTCTGGGAGTCGGCCTGAAGTGCTGAGAACGACAAAAGCGAGGCTGTGAGAGAGGAAGGTTGAGTTAAGCGAGCCAAATGTCATCACTTCGACATGGTCAGATCAAGAAATGAACCTGTTTTTTTCTCTCCCATTTCGCTGTGTTGCTGCACATATTAGCTGATGCTGACAACCTGCCAGTGCTATAGAGATGATGATGATGATGAGGAGGAGGATTCTGATGAGGATGACGATGATGAATATGAGAATAACGGTGATGATGATGAGATTTATGATGATAATAATGATGAGGAGGATGACAATGCCAGAGACAATTGATTGGTACTAATGTGGAAGTTTCGGTAAGGCACCGCTATGGTACTTTACAGCGGTTTGCTGAGTAAGCACCATAGACTTCATGGTGGCATGAGTAGTGTCAGCCTGTCAGGTTTGGCGGTGGATGATTTACAATTCTCAGTATCACCTCAACTTACCTCAGCGTACCCCCGACTGGGCCTCTGGAGCCACTCCAAGACCATACCGGTGTCTATAACTGCTTGAGAGACCCCTTGTACCCCCTCTGTCCCCTCCTCTGTCATCCAGTGTCTGCTAGATGGGTGTGAAGGTGGCTGTGTGGCCCTTGAACCAGAATCTGTGTTTACAGGAGACTTTGAATATGCTGATTCTCATTTAAGCCCAGGAATCAGCCATTCATCTTGTCATTTACTAGATTTTCAAGCTTAATAATTTCAAAATGCGTTCGGTACTGACCAAATAATGGAGTTTTTACCGAAAGAATCAAAGTATTGTTTTTGACCAAATCCACCTCTCCTGCACCTCCAATAAAATCAATAACTACTGCCACTAACAGGTCGGCTGATCCAGCAGCAGTAAAGGTCATTGATTTTCTCACCTACAACAGTGCATGAACATCATATCAATCTGTGGTTTCACCCGCGCTACATGGAAAGCAATAAGTAGATTTAAGTAGACAATATAGGGTACATTTTTACAGTGATTGTATATTTCCAGATAGGCTTTATTTAGTGTATTTGAACATTACAGGTGGTGCAGAAGAGGTGAATATGGTGCATACGCACTTGGTCAAAAAAACAAGAATTTGATTCTTTTCAGACAAGACATTTTTTTTCTCGGTTGCGTGTAACTTTTTATTTGGACCTTTTTCGGAAATACATACCGGCCGTAATGGCCATAGTTGCTTTTTTATTTAACCTTTTCTTTCTTATTTACAATGATGACCCCTAACCCGGATGACGCTGGGCCAATTGTGCGCCACCCTATGCGACTCCCAATCACAGCCGGTTGAGATCCAGCCTGGAATCAAACCAGGGTCTGTAGTGACAGCTCTGGCACTGAGATGCAGTGCCTTAGACGATGCGCCACTCGGGAGCCCAAGTGCCCATTAAAACTCCATTCTTTGGTATGTACCGAGCATATTTTGAGATTATTAAGCTTGAAAAGCTGGTGAATGGCAAATTGAATGACTGCTTTATTGGTGTTAAAGGAGAATCGCCATATTCAATATATCCTGTAAATCCAGATCCTGGTTCACGTGGTCCCTATGGCATGGTGGTTGTACTGTAGGGACCATAGTGTGCTTGCCAGGGTGTTGGTAAAGAGACAGGCATGGCAGGCAACACTCCAGGCCAGCTGTGTTGTGAGGAATGTGTGTTCTCCTGCTGCATGGAGAGTTTATCTAGCTGGCTGTCTGCTCTTATCAGGCCCCTGTGTCCTGAGGGCCCCTCGGCTGTCCCTCGTCTCCTCTACCTCATTATGATCTCCTCTGTTCCTTTTTCCGCTGTATTCGCTGGGAAACTCATGGCTGCCAACGGATTATCTATCTCTGTCTGGAGCCTCATCTTCTCCATTTCCACCCGATCTCACTCCCTCATACTCTCTCGTTCTCTCGCTTTCTTCCCCTCTCACTCTCACTTTCTTGCGCTCTCTCTCCCTCTCTCTCACTTCCCTTCTCTCTCACTTTTTTGCTCTCTTTCCCTCTCTCTCCTCTCTCTCACCTGTGCTCTCTCTCTCTCTCTCTTTTCTCTCTCTCTCTCTCTCTCTCTCTCTCACCTCTCTCTCTCTCTCTCTCTCTCTCTCTCTCTCTCTCTCTCTCTCTCTCTCTCTCTCTCTCTCTCTCTCACTTTCTTGCTCTCTCACTTTCTTGTGCTCTCTCTCACTTTCTTTCTCACTCTCTCTCACTTTCTCTCACTCACTTTTTCACACTCTCATCTGTTATTTTATACACAGGCACATACACTCACTCACTCACTCACTCACTCACTCACTCACTCACTCACTCACTCACTCACTCACTCACTCACTCACTCACTCACTCACTCACTCACTCACTCACTCACTCTGGCTATTCTGGGTGATGGAGCAGACAGTGGCCAGCAGTCGGGTCAATCTAGCCAGCCCTTTTATAACTCAGACCTTCAATTTGAAAGATCCCTGCCTGTAGCAGAGCAAAACAGAGTGATGGAGCACTGCAAGGCTCTTCATGTGTGTTCACGTTTCTCTCCTCTCCAGGTCCGAGACAGTTTGTCACAATCTCAGTATATAAAATGGCTGAAGCAGCATCTGCTCGCTGACATCTGTCGTGTTGTGTTGTCTGCTTATAAAACAGATTGTGACTTTAATAATGCAAGGAAACTGTGTAGAAATGACAGTGTGTATAGAACGCTTTGGAGAGCTATTGCTGAGTACTGAGCACACCCACTGAGCCCAACCTGGAAATTAATTGTAACGTCGAATCAACGTGGAAAACTGATTCGATTTGAAGAAAAAGTCATCAACGTAAGGGCATGTCTTTTTTTCGCCCAAGCTATGACTTCAAATCCAATGACATGGTGACGTGTTTTGTTGATTTCACGTGGAATTCACGTTATGGATGCACATTTTTACCTTGTTGTGTTAGAGTTAGAGATTCTTAAAAGCTGCATTACAGGACAGATGGAGGGGGAACAGTCTTGGAAACTCATCAGGCAGAAATGGAAGGAAGGAAGCACAGCATTTCTGTATTAGTTTGAGGCAAACATTTTTCAAAGGGGAGGAGAAAGAAGGAGTAAAAGGGTTGCTGTTGACAGGCTCTTAAGGAGATGGATTATCACTACTCTTATTTCTATGAAGTGCCCGAGACTTACTTTAAAAAATATTCTCCCCGGATGAAACACAGTTTGTTTGAAAGACCCATCTCCGTCTTTCTCCCCTCAGGGAGACGGGAGAAGCACACAAAGATCGACTTTTTATGAGCTTCTTTTGTTTATACAGAGAATGGAGATGTTATTTGTTCCTGGTTTACACTGATTCCCTTCATGCCTATTTTCTCTCTGTAGATTCTTATCAAAGAAAACTGTCATCCCTGTCTGAATCTGGACACCTAGAACTTATTTTCTGGGGAGTAAGATTGTTATTCTGTCTCCCAGGTTTGATTGGAAGCTGAAGGTAAAACGCTGATACAATGTGTCAAGCATCACAGTTGATTTAGCTTGCTGGCTGACTACAGGCTGTGGAAGGTTACACTGGGTGAACATGTGTTCACCACTGGCACCTGCAGGTTGTAAGGCGATACTGCGTGTGTCGAATGGCCACTACTGGCCCACAAGCGACACACTAGAGAAGGAGAGAGAGAGGAGAGGAAAGATGAGAGAAGACAGGTACTCTCTGTCTCTCTGTCCGTCTGTCCGTCTGTCTCTCTCCCTCTCTCTCCCTCTCCCCCATTTTCCCCTCTCTTTCTCTCTCTTTCTCTCTCTTTGTCTTTCTCTGTCTCTCTCCCTCTTCCTGTCTCTCTGCCTCTATCTCTCTCTCCCCAGTGTGTCGCTGTAGGACGATGTTTGTCTGATGTTAGTCTGCTGTAGGATAATGCTAGTTTAACCACATTTCTGAAGATGCGCACACGTGCATGGATAAACACTCATTTGTTCCTCTTGCACAGTGCATTAACTCAAATGAAGTGTCCAGATCACTCCAGACTGAGTGACGTGTGTAAACATTTACATGCCTTAGAACCAATGTGACCGCAGATTTAGAAACATTCAATCATGTCTCCATTTCCCCTCAAGGACACATCAAATTGACTGTCATATATGACGATATATTTTCCCTAATTGGATTTCAACACGAGGGAAGAATAACTGCAGGTGAAATAGATAGAGTGGGTGCAGTAGGGAGTGCAGCATGTGGATCCAGGTGTAAATGTGCACAGAAACCCACCCGCAGGTGTTGAAGAAACTTGAATTCTCCAGAGCTCCTCCAGAGCTCCCCACACCCCTGTGTCATCTCCCGGGGATAATAAAGCCCCAGACTTTCATGTAGAGTCTAAAAGAGCCCCAAACAGAAGTCTTAACAGAAAGGGGATGCTGGAGGCTGTTTGGTGGAGGGCCAGAGTGTCAGTGTTCGGTGGCAGTAGCCCCGCATTGTGCTGTGGAGGCTGAGGACAAAGCACCGCAGGTGCTCCAGGTCTGGCTGCCATTTTCTCTCTCCCTCAATCAGGGACTGGCTGTCCGGCAGGGCAGATCTTCCCAAGGGCCACCAGGGTTGTGTCCCAAATGGCTCCCTATTCCCTATAAAGGGCCCTGAGCCCCTATGGGTCCTAGTCAAAAGTAGTGCACTACATGGGGAATATTGTGTCATTTGGTACACAGCCCAGGATAGAACAGGGTCCTGTTGGTTGGGTCTCTACTTAGCATAGCGGTGCATCTGGCATAGATCCCTACCAGCCTGTCTAGCTGGATTCAACAGAGGACGTTATGGATCAATGGCCAGCCTTCAGTCACACTGCATGCGTCTATTGTCTACCAACCAGAACCTTTTCAGACTCAGGCAAGTTTTACCAGAGGCTCCCTGCAAATAGAATTTCACACAAGTTCGATTTAGGCAACAAGAGAATCAGAGTGAGAGAACACAGGAATGTTTTTGTTGTTGTTGTTGTTGACACTTCCCTTTTTCATGAACCGACAACCGAGGTCCTGACAGTAAAATCAATGCCCTCAGCAACACTGAAAGTTCACGGCTCGACCTTCTGTATTTGCCAGAACGTGTTTTTAATTTGAGAGTTATTGAGAATTCCTCTACTACTGGAGAGGTGATTGTTCCTGCTGTAGTTGTCAACAGATGCCAGAGGGCGGTACAGTGTGGTGCTAGGGGGGGGGGGGTTGGAGGGATTCGTCACAGTATGGGTTCTATAGTCACCAGGCTAAGCCTGAGCTGGACCCCCTCTCCTAATCTGCTCCTACCGGCCCCCTGTAGTTCTGAGTGGGAGTCTTGGCCTCAGCTCCTTCTCCTAAAGATCTCAAGATGGGAAATTGATGGAGGGCTGGAGGTGACAGTGGCAGCAGTTGCTGGGTAGGGAGTGTGGCACACGGCATGCTGGCCCACGTCTCTGACATCCACATTTGCGTCACCCAGTGAAACGTTGGTGTGCTCTCTCCAACTTGGCGGCGTCAGCATTTCTGGGGCAGGAGAGGCCCTCTTCAGCACTTTTCCTCTGGCTGCGGTCATTGGGCACGCTGAGCCAGGTGGAGCGGCTCGGCGGAGGACTGATCGGAGCTGGCATACTGTGTTCTTGGAAAGATGAGCGCCACGTACTGCAATGACCCTCGTGCATACAGAAGGAGACCTCAAAATGTGTCAGGGGCCAGAGCTGTCTGGTCGATCTGAAGTGAAGGGAAGGAGGAAGAGCAACAGGAGTAGAGAGGGAGAGATTTGTTGAGGACAACCTTGCACTTTACATGTTAGTCTCCTCACTCTGCAGATTGTAAATAAAAAATCTGTTCTAAAGTAAAGGATAAATCAATTTGAAAAATTCAGCCCTGCAGCCCGGCAGAAAGAGTGTTATTTAGCCACCAGGAAGTAGCACTGTCTGCTACACTGAGAAAATGTGGTCAAGCAAGTACAAATAGTAGCCTAAAGCAACACAGTATCTAACGTGTTGTTTATTATGTTAATTGTCTAATATGCCTAATGTATCTACTTAAGATGACTAATTACAAATTGGATACCCGAATAAAGTGTGCTTAACCAACGCTTGTGTAGCTCCCTGTTTATTCTTAGCATCTAGCGACTCAAAATAGTGCGCTCTCCATTGCATTAGAAGGATAAATTCAGCCCTGCACAGAGCAGAGAGAGGGTGTTAGATGTCATAGCAGAACACGGGGCTGACAGTCTCAAATGTTTTGTCTAGAAAACCAACCACAGCCCCTGGCCATTCTCTTCTCCTTTCCATCTCCATCTCCATCTCCATCTCCCCCCCCCACATACTTGCTCTCGCTCTCCCCTCTCTCATCAATCCTCAGACTCCTCTCCCCTCTCTCATCAATCCTCAGACTCCTCTCCCTCCTGTCCCCTCTCTCATCAATCCTCAGACTCCTCTCCCTCCTGTCCCCTCTCTCATCACTCCTCAGACTCCTCTCCCTCCTGTCCCCTCTCTCATCACTCCTCAGACTCCTCTCCCTCCTGTCCCCTCTCTCATCACTCCTCAGACTCCTCTCCCTCCTGTCCCCTCTCTCATCACTCCTCAGACTCCTCTCCCTCCTGTCCCCTCTCTCATCACTCCTCAGACTCCTCTCCCTCCTGTCCCCTCTCTCATCACTCCTCAGACTCCTCTCCCTCCTGTCCCCTCTCTCATCACTCCTCAGACTCCTCTCCCTCCTGTCCCCTCTCTCACCACTCCTCAGACTCCTCTCCCTCCTGTCCCCTCTCTCATCACTCCTCAGACTCCTCTCCCTCCTGTCCCCTCTCTCATCACTCCTCAGACTCCTCTCCCTCCTGTCCCCTCTCTCATCACTCCTCAGACTCCTCTCCCTCCTGTCCCCTCTCTCATCACTCCTCAGACTCCTCTCCCTCCTGTCCCCTCTCTCACCACTCCTCAGACTCCTCTCCCTCCTGTCCCCTCTCTCATCACTCCTCAGACTCCTCTCCCTCCTGTCCCCTCTCTCATCACTCCTCAGACTCCTCTCCCTCCTGTCCCCTCTCTCACCACTCCTCAGACTCCTCTCCCTCCTGTCCCCTCTCTCATCACTCCTCAGACTCCTCTCCCTCCTGTCCCCTCTCTCACCATTCCTCAGACTCCTCTCCCTCCTGTCCCTCTCTCATCACTCCTCAGACTCCTCTCCCTCCTGTCCCCTCTCTCATCACTCCTCAGACTCCTCTCCCTCCTGTCCCCTCTCTCATCACTCCTCAGACTCCTCTCCCTCCTGTCCCCTCTCTCATCACTCCTCAGACTCCTCTCCCTCCTGTCCCCTCTCTCATCACTCCTCAGACTCCTCTCCCTCCTGTCCCCTCTCTCATCACTCCTCAGACTCCTCTCCCTCCTTCATCTCCCCCCATCTCTCTCCCTGGAGAGGATGTGCTGTTCAGACCATCTCCAGCCCGAGCTGGCCTGGCCTCTGTGGGCTAAGGACATAAAAAAAAAAAAACATGTCCCTTATAAATCTCCATTTATCCTGCTGCTCTGACCTGCCTCTTCTCTCGTCTCTGTGCCCTGTTCTGTGGCTTCAGTCTGCAGACCGCAGCCAGCCACCTTCTCCTAGCCGCACAACTGGGCGGGACGTTAAGCTGCAGGCAGGCAGACAGGCAGGCACACGCACACACATGACACACACATACACAAACACACAGCCAGCTTTACTATCAATGCAGATGGTCTGCTGGTTATCCTTCTAATTAACACGTCATGCCATCCAAAGCATATTGTGCTTCGCTTAGGGTTTTCCAAGGTGAGTGTAAAGACATGCACTGTATACACTTATGGTGCCGCCTAAGGCCACACACTGAACGCCAAAGATAAACGCCAGCAGTGTCTGGGCAGATGGATGATACACAACAAATGGAAATGTTAAGGTTCCTATGAATCCCCAGTAAGCATCTTCTAGAGAGAAAATAAGCAGAATCTGCTGCTTGTTCATTTCTCTCAACGTTTGGGTCGTTTACTCCCAGCCGTATGTTGTCATAGTATGTGAAATGAAACACAATGAGACGATGCAAACAGCCCAGGCTGATGTAAGCCACAGCATCAGGACAGGGTTCAAATTCCACCCCTGGCTTTCTGTTTTGATGTTGTTTGCTGTTATGTTGCCATTGACTGATCACTGCAGAAGACTTCATTATGAGACACACTATGATGGGTGAATGCTAATGTCCCCCTCCCAAGTCATCAGCATTCCCCAAGCACAGCGGGATAGAGTCTTCTTCCCCTGCCGATGTCACACACGCACGCACGCACACACGCACGCACGCACGCACGCACGCACGCACGCACGCACACACACACACACACACACACACACACACACACACACACACACACACACACACACACACACACACAAATACATACAGTATACTGATGCACATGCACTTGGATGCACATACGCACTCTGGCACATTCATGTACATGCACACACACATACATGGATGCACACACACACTCTCACAACACACACGCAAACACACACATGCACAGATGCGGACTGACACCCATACACATGCACAGATGCGAACGCACACACTGCACACCCACACACACAGACCCACACACAACCTTCCCCTTGTTTCAAAATGAACCCTCATGCATATTCGTAGACTTATTAGTCATTTTTTTCCCATCATATCCTTATTTTCTCATCGTCTGTAAGAGTGGTGGACTGAGGGTAAACAGTAAATAATAAAGCTGTATATCAAATGCTCAGAACTATGCTGTTTCCTTAGCTGACAGTTACATCCACTGTAACTGATATACTGTAGTAGTCTCCTCCAGTCAACAGGAACGTGGGAATATGTGGATCTCAGTCAGCAGTGATATTGAGACAGTCGATCTGTGCTTACTATGATACAGTCCTCATGCTGCCATACACACCAAGACAAACACACCTCACTCACCCTAAAGTTCGGTTCCTTCCTACTCTCCCATCCAATGGGAAACGGAGTATACGGATCAAAAATGAGATTTCTCATGTTATTATAGAGATTTACAGTGGATATTACAGGACATTCAGTGCATAAACACCCTATGACAGTGTGCGGAATAGGTTTGACTGTAGACGACGCAGTAGAGGGAGAGAGAGAGAGAGACCAATTTATTGTATAGGCCTAGCTGCTGTGTCAGCTCTAGGAGCAATAACATTACTAATGTTATTTTGTTAAAGGACATGAGGCTATTGAATTTCCTTACCCCTCAGGACATGCAACACAAAGTAATGGAATAGGATTGTAACGGAAGATCGTCTTTATACACAGTAAACCTTTGTACAATGAATGGTGCTGGTTGTGTGTCTCTCAATTGTCTCTCAATTTCATGCCCTGGTTCATGTTTGGAGATATTTAGATCAACCAGTCAGCCGTCTCCTGGGGGCTCTGGTTGGAATAGAATGACACAACCACTTCCATTTCAATTTAATATATTTATAGCCTTCAAAAGTGACTTCAAAAAAAAAAAAAAAACATTAACAATATTGCTCTATGGAATGGTTTTGTGTGCAGTAATCTGTCCAGATAATACAGGGGTGTGGTTAAATGAGGTACTCTGGGTCATACATATTGATCATACATGAACTCAGCAGAAAAAAGAGACTTCCCTTTTTCAGGACCAAGTCTTTCAAAGATCATTCATAAAACATCCAAAATAACTTCACAGATCCTCATTGTAAAGGGTTTAAACACTGTTCCCCATGCTTGTTCGATGAACCATGAACAATTAACGAACATGCACCTGTGGAACGGTCGTTAAGACACTAACAGCTTACAGACGGTAGGCAATTAAGGTCACAGTTGTGAAAACTTAGGACACTAACGAGGCCTTTCTACTGACTCTGAAAAACACCAAAAAAAAGATGCCCAGGTTCCCTGCTCATCTGTGTGAACATGCCTTAGCCATGCTGCAAGGAGGCATGAGGGCTGCAGATGTGGCCAGGTCAATAAATTGCCATCCGTACTGTGAGACGCGTAAGACAGAGCTACAGGGAGACAGGACGGACAGCTGATCGTCCTCGCAGTGGCAGACCATGTGTAACAACACCTGCACAGGATCGGTACATCCGAACATCACACCTGCGGGACAGGGACAGGATGGCAACAACAACTGCCTGAGTTACACCAGGAACGCACAACCCCTCCATCAGTGCTCAGACTGTCCGCTATAGGCTGGACTGAGGGCTTGTAGGCCTGTTATAGCTTGTTTGGGATAGAGGGCAGCATTTTCACTTTTGGATGAATAGCATGCCCAGAGTGAACTGCCTCCTACTCTGTCCCAGATGGCTGCTTTGGGCTCTGAGCGCCGTTCTCAGATTATTTTTATCCGTAAAGTTTTTGGGAAATCTGACGCAGGGGTTGCATTAAGGAGAAGTGTATCTAAAGTTCCATGTATAATAGTTGTATTTTCATCAACATTTATTAGGAGTATTTATGTGAACTCATGTGGCTCTCTGCAAAGTTTTGGAACTACTGAACGTAACACCCCAATGTAAAATAAGATTTTGGGATATAAATATGAACTTTACCTAACAAACATACATGTATTGCGTAACATGAAGTCCTATGAGTGTCATCTGATGAAGATCATCAAAGGTTAGTGATTAATTTTTATCTCTAGGTGTGCTTTTTGTGACTCCTCTCTTTGGCTGGAAAAATGGCTGGGTTTTTCTGTGAGTTGGTGGTAACCTAACATAATCGTTTGTGGAGCTTTCGCTTTATTATTTTTTTAAATCAGACACTGTGGCTGGATTCACGAGAATGATATCTTTAAAATGGTGCCTAATACTTGTATGTTTGAGAAATTTAATTTATGAGATTTCTGTTGATTTGTATTTGGCGCCCTGCAATTTCATTGGCTGTTGGCTTGGGGTTCCGCTAGTCCTAGATAGGATAAGGCAGGTCCTCACCAGACATCACTGGCAACAACGTCTCCTATGGCCACAAACCCAGCATCGCTAGACCAGACTGGACTGGCAAGTCACGGTTTGGTCTCACCAGGGGTGATGGTCGGATTCGAGTTAATCGTCGAAGGAATGAGCGTTACACCGAGGACTGTACTCTGGAGCGGGATCGATTTGGATGGTCTGTCATGGTCTGGGGCGGTGTGTCACAGCATCATCGACTGAGCTTGCTGTCATTGCAGGCAATCTTAACGCTGTGCGTTTACAGGGAAGACATCCTCCTCCCACATGTGGTACCCTTCCTGCAGGCTCATCCTGACATGACCCTCCAGCATGACAATGCCACCAGCCATACTGCTCGTTCTGTACGTGATTTACTGCAAGACAGGAATGTCAGTGTTCTGCCATGGCCAGTGAAGGGCCCGGATCTCAATCCCACTGAGCTTGTCTGGGATCGGATGGTGAGGGCTAGGGCCATTTCCCCCAGAAATATCCAGGAACTTGCAGGTGCCTTGGTGGAAGAGAGGGGTAACATCTCATAGCAATAACTGGCAAATCTGGTGCAGTCCATGAGGAGGAGATGCACTGCAGTACTTAATGCAGCTGGAGTCCACACCAGATACTGACTGTTACTTTTGATTTTGACCCCCCCCCCTTCTTTGTTCAGGGACACATTATTCAATTTCTGTTAGTCACATATGTGTGAAACTTGTTCAGTTTATGTCTCAGTTGTTGAATCTTGTTATGTTCATACAAATATGTACACATATTAAGTTTGCTGAAAATAAACACAGTTGACAGTGAGAGGACGTTTCTGCAAATGGCTCTCATACTTTCCCTTAGAAATGATGCCCTTTACCCCTAGGATGCAGTCCATTTGAAAGTGAAAGGTGTGCACTGAAGTTAGAGTTTTAAGAGTTTTTAAGAGTTGAATTGAACAGGCCTTAACCTCCCTGAATGGAGGGGTCTCTGTGTCTTTTGGTGTCTAGTACCAATTTGCCGCTTGTCCTTGTCACACAAAGTTGCTTCTTTCACTCTGCGTCTCCGTAACCCTCTTATACTGTTGGTTAAGGGGAGAGAGGGCGGAGAGAGAGAAAGAGAGAGGGGGAGAGAGGGCAGAGAAAGAAAGAGAGAGAGAGAGCAGATAAAGAGACGGAGAGAGAGCAGAGAACGAGACGAGAGAGGGTAGAGAAAGAAGGGGAGAGAGAGAGCAGAGAAGGAGATGGAGAGGGAGAGAAGGCAGAGAGAGAGAGAGGGAGAGGGGGTAGAAAAAGAGCAAGCTCTGGCATTGTTTTGGTTGAGGTAGCCTTCTGCCGCCTGAATAGTCTCTGGCCCTGAGAAGGAAACTCAAGGAGTCAGACTTATCAGGATCTGGTGATTGTCTGAGGGAAAGTCTCAGAGTTGTGTTGGCCTGTCAGGTTTTGTCTCTTCAGACATGTCATTTCTCATTGGAACTCATTCTTGGTCAGCGTATTATGGCTTCTGTACTCTCTTTGGGATTTGGGAGTTTTTTGGATGAGGGGTTGGAATTGCTTCCTATATTGTATTTACTGTTCATTAGCTACTGTATACAATTGTGATGGGTACTTACCAGGGGTTTGAACCGGTTCATTGAACAGAACGTTAAACAGGAAAATAACTCAATTGTTCAAGGAACAGAATCAGAACTGGGAATGAAAGTGATCTATACTGTTCCAGAACAGAACCGTTAAAAGCATGGGAACTGGTTAATAACGTTGTTTTATGTTCCGGGCATTGCAACAAAGTGCCTATGCAAAGCCCTCTCTCTGTAAATCTGAAACTTCTTCCAGTGTCTGCCAGCTGGAAATCTTTTCAAGTGTGTCTGTGTGTAGGCTTCCTGCCTCGCCGAAGCATAGCTGTGGTCGACTGATGTTACAAGCGTGATTAACAAGATAGGGAGAAAGATTTTTTTAAATTACAGAAGTATGGAATAACTTTTTCAATGCTAGTTAGGGATACTATAGTTATCACATACCACATTGAATATGTCAACTACAAAAAAAGGCAAGACGTGTTTTTAATTCTGGTTCTGCTCTACCTTGTCTGAAGTTCAAAGACATTCAAAGTGCCTCCGTAGAAGCTGCTCATACTTAGGTATAATTCTGCGGGCCAAATTCTCTTCAAGCCAAGTCTCCTCCTCCTCCACCCTCTATCGCAAAATCTCAGTTGGATCTCACACCCAAACACTTGTCTTTCCATCACACATGTAAACAACTCACTGAGCTATAGCTTGCCCACTCCATAGCAAGCTGCTCTATCCGCACTGCATGATTGGCGAAGTAATTTAATGTTTAAAAAAATAAGATTAGTTTTTTTTTTTCAGAGGTTGAAAAAGGAACAGATGGGAACGATATAAACCGTACGTTTATTTTGGTTAGAACCGGTTCAGAACGTTATTTTACTGGTCTGAACATTGGAACGGAATAAAAAAAGAATGGTTCTGTCAGAATGAAACGATAAGAGAAAATATGTTTGGTTCCAGCTCCTGGTACGTCGGGGAGTCATGATGATTGGTGCCCTGACATCTGGGCTGTTACATTTTCTGAGACATAAACAAGCATTGTACTGCTTGAAACCCTCTGTAGTCTTTATGTTTTTTTGACAATGGAAGGAAGTAAGTTGATTGGGCAATTGCGAACTACAGTATCTGGGAAAACTGGGATGTAATGACTTCCTAGATTATAGCAGAGTCTTGGTAAATGTAGCAATTTTCTGTTTAAAGGGTGTTTTTGGGGACAGAGGTACTCAGTATACTGACGCCCATTCTGCCATTTCAGAGATTATTTGGACTTGTTTTTTAAGAAACTCACAAGCTTTAAAACGAAAAGATTGTACACTAGACACTATATATACAAAAGTATGTGGACACCCCTTCACATGAGTGGATTTGTCTTTTTCAGCCACTCCCATTGGTGACTGGTGTATAATCGAGCACACAGCCATATAATCTCCATAGACAGACATTGGCAGTAGAATGGCCTTACTGAAGAGCTCAGTGACTTTCAATGTGGTACCGTCATACCTTTCCAACAAGTCAGTTCATAAAATGTCTGCCCTGCTAGACCTGAAGTGGAAACTTCTAGGAGCAACAACGACTCAGCTGCGAAGTAGTAGGCCACGCAAGCTCACAGAGCCGGACCGTTCTGCTACAACGTAGCACGCAGTACAAAAGAAAAATCTCACTACCGAGTTCCAAACTGCCTCTGGAAGCAACGTCAGCACAAGAACTGTTTGTCGGGAGCTTCATGAAATTGGTTTAACAGCCATGGAACAAGCCTAAGATCATCATGCGCAATGCCAAGCATCGGCTAGAGTGGTGTAAAGCTCGCCACTGGACTCTGGAGCAGTGGAAACCTGTTATCTGAAGTGATGAATCAAGCTTCACCATCTGGCAGTCCAACGGACAAATCTGGGTTTGGCGGATGCCAGGAGAACGCTTCCTAACCTAATGCATAGTGCCAACTGTACAGTTTGGTGGAGGAGGAATAATGGTCGGGGGCTATTTTTCATGGTTCGGGCTAGGCCCCTTTGTTCCAGTGGAGGGAAATCTTAACACGACAGCATACAATGACATTCTAGATTATTCTGTGCTTCCAACTTTGTGGCAAAAGTTTGGGAAAGGCTCCTTCCTGTTTCAGCATGACAATACCCCCCATGCACAAAACAACATCCATATAAAAACTGTTGACATCGGTGTGGAAGAACTGGACTGGCCTGCACAGAGCCCTGACCTCAACCCCATTGAACACCTTTGTGATGAACTAGAATGCAGACTGCAGGCCTAATCGCCCAACATCAATGCCCAATCTCACTAATACTCTTGTGGCTGAATGGAAGTAAGTCCCCGCATTAATGTTCCAACATCTAGTGGAAAGCCTTCTCAGAAGAGTGGAGGCTGTTATAGCAGCAAAGGAAGGACCAACTCCATATGAATACCCATGATTTTGGAACGGAACGGTCGATGAGCAGGTGTCACATACTTTTGTTCATGTAGTGTATTTACTCTTATTTCCAGGAACATTGATTTAGATTATAAACTTTTGGCTTAAATATTGACTATGTTTACACTCACATTGCAATGATTCTTCTCAGCACTTTACAATATAAATTGTCCTTCAACGTAAGTACAAATGATATGATGATAATGCGGTAGATTACTTTAAAAAAATGTTCTATAGAAAATATGCCACTAAATGAGATGTGTAAAAGCTGAGCTCCATAGTTAAGCTATGGACAATTGTCTTCTGTACTTTATTATCTGCTCTGAGCCTCCATATCCATAAGCTTTAAAATCAGTGGGTGTATTGCTGTAAAGAATGGTTAACTACCCTACAGCTGTTTCAAGGCCTGTGTGAAACTAATTACTTTTTACATTAAACTATACTTTTTCATTCTACAGGCTGTATAAAAATAGCTCATACATTCCATGCGGTTATGGTTTATGTGGGCTTTACTTGACCATGAGATGGAAAATCTCTGGATCCTAATTGTAGCCCTGTAATTAAAGCCTTGACTTGGTCCTCGTCAGATCATCTGGGTCCTGTTGATATCCACTCAAATATACAGAAAGTGTTCTAAGGGACAGTCTGGAGAGACTGAGAGGAAGAGGAGGTGAGAGGCTTGAGGGGGTGGGGGCAGGTGACTGCTGCCTGGTGCCCAGGCTGGTGGTGGTATTGCTGTGAGATTAGGGTGGGCGTGACAGGGGTAAGGGAACTGGAGCGCCCTGGGGGTCTGGGGATCAAGGCTGTTGGTGATCAGTGATGCCATGCCTCTCGTCCTTTCTCGTATACCCAGCACTCAGCCCTGTAACAGTGGCCTCCAAGCTCATCACTAAGCTCAGGACCTTGGGACTGGACACCTCCCTCTGCAACTGGATCCTGGACTTCCTGACGGGCCGCCACCAAGTGGTGAGGGTAGGCAACAACACATCTGCCACGCTGACCCAAAACGCGGGGACCCCTTAGGGGTGCTTTGCTCAGTACCGTCCTGTACTCCATGTTCACCCACGACTGCAACACCATCATTAAGTATGCTGATGACACAACGATGCTAGGCCTGACGACGATGAGACAGCCTATAGTGAGGAGGTCAGTGCCAGGACAACAACCTCTCCCTCAACATCAGCAAGACAAAGGAGCTGATCCTGGACTACAGGAAATGGAGCGATGAGCGCGCCCCAATCTACATCAAAAGGGCTGAGTTGAGAGCTTCAAGTTCCTTGGTGTTCACATCATTAAGTAATTAACATGGTCCATACACACCAAAAGAGTCCTGAACAATGGAAGACAAAAGCCTCTTCCTTTCTTCAAGATTTGGCACGGGCCCTCAGATCCTCAAAATGTTATACAGCTGCGCTATTGACAGCATCTTGACTGGCTGCATCACCGCTTGGTATGGCAACTGCTTGGCATTCGACTGCATGGTGCTACAGCTCCCTGCCATCCAGAACCTCTATACCAGGCGGAGACAGAGGAATGCCCGGGAAATTGTCAAAGACCACATTTGCATACGCTGCTGCTACTCTGTGTATTATCTATTATCTCTTATCTATTATCCTGATTGCCTAGTCACATTTACCCCTACTGTACCTCCATGTACATATTACGTGAACTACCTCGCACCCCAGCACAATGTCTCAGTACCAGTACTCCTTCTGGACATAGCCTCTATTGTGTTACTATTGTTTTTTCATTTTTTCTACTCTTTTTTTACTCCACATTGTTGGGAAAGGGCTCTTAAGTAAGAACTTCACAGTAAAGTCTACACCTGTTGTGTTGGTGCATGTGACAAATACAAGTTGATTGATTTTAGTTGTATACACTGACTCGCCCCGTGGCACTCACTGATGCCACAACGTGCGCAGACAAGGTGACACCAGCGGAATCTGTGAAATCAGTAGCTTTCACCTTCAATTAGCCTGCAGCTGAGAGAGGGAGCGAGAGATGGAGGGAGAGACAGAGGGAGAGGGGAAGGGGAGAGAGAGAGAGAGAGAGAGAGAGAGAGAGAGAGAGAGAGAGAGAGAGAGAGAGAGAGAGAGAGAGAGAGAGAGGGGTGAAGGAGAAAGGAGGGCGGGGAGATGGAGAGAGAGAGAGGTGAAGGAGAGAGGAGGGGGGGAGAGAGGAGGAGAGAGAGAGAGAGAGAGAGAGAGAGAGAGAGAGAGAGAGAGAGAGAGTGTGTGAGAGAGAGAGAGAGGTGAAGGAGAGAGGAGGGCGGGGAGAGAGAGAGAGAGAGAGAGAGGTGAAGGAGAGAGGAGGGCGGGGAGAGAGAGAGAGAGAGGTGAAGGAGAGAGGAGGGCGGGGAGAGAGAGAGAGAGAGAGAGAGAAAGGGGTGAAGGAGAAAGGAGGGCGGGGAGATGGAGAGAGAGGGAGAGAGAGAGAGGGCATAGAAGTGGATGGGAGAGGGGGAAGGGCAAGAGAAAGGGGTGAAGGAGAGAGGAGGGCGGGGAGATGGAGAGAGAGGGCGGAAAACAGGAGGCAGTTTGAAAGAGGGGAAAAAAAGAGGGAGTGAGGGCACAGATGATCCATTATATTGACCAGATACTCAAGTGGCTTCTCTAACAATGGAAAGAAATGTCTTATAAAGAAAATGGAAAGCAAGATCAGGTGGGACCATTCTAGCCAATGAGAGGGCAGATACGCATGTGATTAACAGGCACAACTCCGATAGAAAGTGTTTTTGTTTCTCAAAGTTGCCTGGATGTCATGTGTCCTACTTATATCAATCAGTGCACTTGTAAGAACCTAAGCATTACGAAACTTTGATTAGATCAAATAAGCCGCGCGTAGCAAATTTGCCATTACATTTTTTTTGGACCAAATTCGACACTCTCTCATTAACCACGCTTATATGCAAAAAGTATTCCGGATATTAGCTCATATCCCGCTTAAGGTCTTAGTCGAGATAAGGTGATTACATGCACCTTTGATATCCCACTCACGAGTCACCCTGTATCCATGAATACACTGAATTATTCCTCATTTAAGGTCATATAGGTTGAATGGAATACTAACCGAAATCTGGACACTGACTGTATGGTCCTATAACCTCTCACATGTAACCTAAGGCTTCAGTGATAATGCCCGAGAACCCGGTTTTTAGAGGATATATTGGCACGGGTGTCGTTAGGCCCGAGACAAACTTCCTCATTGATTCCTCGTTTGGTGAGAAAAAACAACAACGACAACAAAAAAAAAACACCATCTGCTGGACTACACAGATTTGGTCCCAGTTACCCCTCTCGCTTCGTCTCTTCCTTTCTGGTGAGGGGAAGAGAGGAGAACGAGAGGTAGGGGGGGGGGAGAGAAGAAACAAGCTGCTGTGAACTCATTGCCCTGGCTGGCATGGCAGGCTTGGCATCGGTACAGGAGTTAGGGGACGGACGGGGCTAAAAGCCAGCAGGGCTGCTATCAAAGCACGTTTGTTTCTGCGGCCCTCCCTGTGTTATTTATCAGGACTAATCATTTTTGAAACGTTGCCCTTTTCACTTGTCATTTGATCTCGACCAGAATGATGCGTGTAGTAGGGCTTATAGAGAGGGTGTGATCAGGACGTACACATATATATCGTCCTTCAAGAGGGAAACTGTTCCATTGCACACGATAGTTTGGCGTTGGCTACACAGCAAGCTGCAGGCAGTACCTCCCTCAGACAACAGCAGTACATGCTGCATGCAGGCGGAATTACACACGATCCAACATTTTCAGACAACTCTTATCATTTTGTTCTAAATGTCTTTGGGCATATGCAGTACCAGATCTGCATACATGTTTGATCCCAAATGTAGTTTTGTATCACCCACGCATCGCCATCATCCCCATGCCCCCGCACTTCACACACTACCATGGGGGCAATGCTACCTACGCACTCCCATCCCACACAGCCACTCACGCACACACACACACACACACACACACACACACACACACACACACACACACACACACACACACACACACACACACACACACACACACACACACACACACACACACACACACACACACACACACACACACACACACACACACACACACACACACACACACACACACACACACACACACCTCCCCTCTGAATGGCATTGTCAGTAAAAATCCTGTGTCTGGTGTTACCTAGGGATCTTCTGGAATTATCTGGAGGCATTTGGTCTGCTTGTCGCGGAGAGGGAGATGTTTATTCATACTGTACTTTCCCTTTGACGGAAGCTACACAGTTCTATCCAGATGGACTTTTGGATGTCGGCTTTTGTAATGAACTCGGTCAGAAGTTTGCGAGAATGGCTTAGGAGGAGGATACAATCCAATTGTCTGGTCGACGCTGCAGGATGTGTGTGGTCTTTTTCATTCTGGCCTCTCTCCAATTTCCTCAGGTGGTTTTAAATGTCTTTGGGCTGATACAGTACCGGTCTACCCAGAGGTCTTGACGTGAGAGGAAATACTCGGATATCACACAACCTCTTCGTTGATGCCAACGAGTTCATTTAACAGGCTGGCAATGGTTAATATTCCCAATCTCCTGTTGAGGTTTACTGTCGTGGGTAGGATTTGAGGATTTTCGCCTTCTGATTGGCTTTACCATGAGCCATTGACCGGGCCAAAGCTCTCCCAAAAACAGATTCTCTTTCATACGGTTTGAGCTATTTGACCTGATTTGACATTTTCATGTACTGATATTACCAGTGCTCCTATCATTTATTTTGTTTACCCATCTGGCAGATGGGAGCATTTTGCTGACTTGCACATCAAGTGGAATGACAACTACCATCCAGCCCCAAGCAGTAAACAGCATGAGCCGTGAATACTGAGGACAACATGGTGGTAGAGGTACAAGAATGTAATCACTTTCACACAGAGGCTCACCGTGATGGTAGACCTGCTTGGCAGGGGAGAGCGTGAGGTGGAAACACACGGGTGGAAATGAGACAGGGACAGATGAGGTGGTCCACAGCGCTCTGGCCGACCCCCTGCCGCGGCTGCTCCCTGCTCACACTGAGCAGGGACTGATAAACCTGAGGCAGTCTGGGAAAGAGGAGGAGGGGATGACGGTGACGCTCTCCCCTACCTACCGTGCACTGTGTAGCCAGCTGAACTTGAAGGAGCCGTCGTTGTACTGAAGTAGCACTATTCCACTCCAGCAGCACAACCCACCCACTGACAATTAGTGTACACCTCCTATTATTCTCCCACTTCTACATCTCACACACCCCTACCAGCCCCCCCCACCCCCCACCCTCCAGTCCCTCAACACTCATCCCACTCTTCCGCCCCCGCAGTGTCTCACACAATCAATTCAACGAGGGCCCTATTTTCTGGCCGACCCTACCTCGCTGTATGCTCCACTGGCACAAAACACTGCTAACACACACAGGACGAGGAAATAAAATGGTTATTCCTCCAGCTGCTGGCGGGGAGTGTTGTGCCAGACAGACGCCTTTCTCCCCCTCTCCCATCCACTTCTATGCCTCCTCTCTCTCTCTCCCTCTCTCTCTCTCTCTCTCTCTCTCTCTCTCTCTCTCTCTCTCTCTCTCTCTCTCTCTCTCTCTCTCTCTCTCTCTCTCTCTCTCTCTCTCTCTCTCTCTCTCTCTCTCTCTCTCTCTCTCTCTCTCCCCTCCCTTTCCTTCTCTCTCACTCTCTCTCTCTCCGTTCCTTCTCCTCCTCCTCCACTCTCTCTCTGTATTTCTCGCCCTCTCTCTCGTTGTCTCTCTGCTCCTCGCCCTTATTGCTGATGCGATCACAGAAATATTCAGAGGATGGAGAGCGGTAGCGTTCTGTACGGTTCTTATTGCCTCATTGGTAGACACACACACAGAGAAGGGATTCTGGTTGTGGATTATGAATGCTTTGCCACCTGACAATAAGTGTCATCTTCTGAGCATGACTTCCAGCGATTCAGTCACGCTGGATTGCAGTTCAATTCACTGCTTTAAATCTGCCAATGTAAAGCATATCTGTGGTATAGCCAATGTAAAACATATCTGTGGTATAGCCAATGTAAAGCATATCTGTGGTATAGCCAATGTAAAACATATCTGTGGTATAGCCAATGTAAAACATATCTGCGGTATAGCCAATGTAAAACATATCTGTGGTATAGCCAATGTAAAACATATCTGTGGTATAGCCAATGTAAAACATATCTGTGGTATAGCCAATGTAAAACATATCTGTGGTATAGCCAATGTAAAACATATCTGTGGTATAGCCAATGTAAAGCATATCTGTGGTATAGCCAATGTAAAGCATATCTGTGGTATAGCCAATGTAAAACATATCTGTGGTATAGCCAATGTAAAACATATCTGTGGTATAGCCAATGTAAAACATATCTGTGGTATAGCCAATGTAAAGCATATCTGTGGTATAGCCAATGTAAAGCATATCTGTGGTATAGCCAATGTAAAACATATCTGTGGTATAGCCAATGTAAAACATATCTGTGGTATAGCCAATGTAAAACATATCTGTGGTATAGCCAATGTAAAACATATCTGTGGTATAGCCAATGTAAAACATATCTGTGGTATAGCCAATGTAAAACATATCTGTGGTATAGCCAATGTAAAGCATATCTGTGGTATAGCCAATGTAAAACATATCTGCGGTATAGCCAATGTAAAACATATCTGTGGTATAGCCAATGTAAAACATATCTGTGGTATAGCCAATGTAAAACATATCTGCGGTATAGCCAATGTAAAACATATCTGTGGTATAGCCAATGTAAAACATATCTGTGGTATAGCCAATGTAAAACATATCTGTGGTATAGCCAATGTAAAACATATCTGTGGTATAGCCAATGTAAAGCATATCTGTGGTATAGCCAATGTAAAGCATATCTGTGGTATAGCCAATGTAAAACATATCTGTGGTATAGCCAATGTAAAACATATCTGTGGTATAGCCAATGTAAAACATATCTGTGGTATAGCCAATGTAAAACATATCTGTGGTATAGCCAATGTAAAACATATCTGTGGTATAGCCAATGTAAAACATATCTGTGGTAGTACATTGCATGGTGTAGCCAATGTAAAACCCTAATGTAGCTTATTGCTATTTTGCTAAGCCTGTACAGATTAACTATCAAAATAAAGTTTTACTGTTAATGTTACTTAGTATATTAATTCAGAATTAAATAGTAGTCTGATTAACACAAACAATCATGTTGGTTTTAATGCGATCTTGGTGGGGGTCAGTATTAGCCTCGTATGCCTGCGAGGTCTGGATGGTTCGTACGAGTCTTGGTCCACATAGAGTGCAGTGGGGTCAATTCCATTTAAATTCCAGTCAATTTAGGAAATGCTGAAATTCCAATTCCAATTTTCGCCAATGCTTTTCAATGTGGAAAATGTGGAAGTTGAATTTCTGGTTTATATTATGAATTGACTGGAATTGAAATAGAATAGACCCCAAACCTGGAGTGGAACCATCATCGGCTAATGGAGAATCTATGTGTATTCTACAGGATGTTTCAATACTGCGGCTGGGGTTGTTCTATCTGCAATCCTACCAATATCTCTCTACTACTATTCTAGCAGCTCAGATGAATGAACATAGAAATAGAGAGAGGCCATTCTCCATCCTCACTAGTCTCCATACCCTGAGAGAATCTCTTTCCATGCCATCCTGAGCAGAGTAGGGCTTCCCCATTCCCTATTCAAAAACAGGTAATTGTATCATTTTTCAAGCCTTGCCTCTGTCTGAGGCCCTAGCCAGTCCCATTAATCATACTAATGGAGAAGTAAGTGATTTGATATATAGGCTTTAATCATGTTTTCTTGCGCCACCGTCATTCAAGGGTTTCAAGTCATTCAAGCTATTTTTTCCTATATATGTTTTACCTCCGACGGGTCCGGAAGGGTGAAAGACATTTAGAGTTGGCCTAATATACACATTGGTTTATGTACAGAGCGATATTGTTGACTGACTGAAGCGGAGGTGAACGTTATTGCATAATTGACAAGACTAAATGCCCACGTCCAGGTGCAAATAAATGCAGTTAGTTAATGACGTGTGGTAATGTGTGCTTTACGTCTCTGTCATTAGTCGCCTGTGCGTAGTAGGAACAGGAGCTGTCTGGCATGCCGGATAAAGTGTTGATGAGACTCTGAAGCTGGTGGAACTAGTTCTCATTTCCTCCACGTTAAGTGGCCTGCTTGCAACCCACCTCTCTGTCCATCCCTCTCTCCCTCCTTCCCTCTCTCTCCTGTCGTTTTCAGAGAAACCAAACACGGGAGGATTAGTTTGACCGGGCCATGCTGCAGCAAACAAAGCTGTTGCTTGTTGGCCCCTTAATCTGTCATTAAAATCAGATTAGATCCGGAATGAGTATTAATCCACGGCTCGTTCCACGATCTCTCCTGGAGAGCGGCTGCCTTGGCCAGGCCACACCCCCACTGCTCTTGGCTCCCACAGCAGCTGTGGACCGCACAACACACAGTCACTGACCTGTCTTAGATGGAGAGAGAGAGTGGGGGGGGCGTGGAGGAGGGGGGGGTGTAGGAGAGGGGTAGAGCGAGATATAGAGAGAGGGAGACAGAAAGAGAGGGTGGAGAGAGTGACAAAGAGATGGGAAAAGAGAGAGAGAAAGGGAGGGAGAAAGGGAGGGAGAGAGAGAAAAGCAAGAGAGGGCTGTGATTGGAGTCCTCCAGGGGATATTCAGACACCTCACCTGTGTATTAAGTCGTTTAGTTAAGATGGTTTATGCCTTTTATTACAGGATTAGAGGATGCAAATGAAGGTGTTGTTTTGGCCCCTGAGGACTCTGTTGCTGTGATTCCAGGTTTTTGAGTACACAGCACATCCTAATGTTCTCTCTGGCCAGATATCCAATTAAGGACATGGGTGAAAGGAGGGGGAAAAAACTCAGGAATTTTGCAAGATCGCAATATTTAGTCATCCTTTTGGACAACTACAAAAGCATATTTTATTGAATATCCACCAAACGTTTGGCTCAAGTCTTGTAGTCGAGAGTGGGGTATGTTGAGCCCTTTTTAAGTTCAACATCATTAGGGAAATATAGTATAATTTCTAACAAAGATATCTACATATATTTCAGGATGTGGTATATCCCTGGAAATAATCAGAACTCATGTAAACATAACAGTTTTGAAAACAGCTTTTCCACAAAAAAAAGTGGTCTCTTGGCGCTACTTACGGGGTAAGATGAGCAAAGGGATAGGGTAAATTGAGCATTCTTGGGGTCCGTGGGTGATGGTGTCCTGTGACAGTGGGTGATGGTGTCCTGTGACAGTGGGTGATGGTGTCCTGTGACAGTGGGTGATGGTGTCCTGTGACAGAGGGTGATGGTGCTGGTAGGTCAAAGTGTAATTCGTGGATGGGGGTGTGGTACAGTGCCTTTGGAAAGTATTCAGACCCCTTGACTTTTTCCACATTTTGTTAAGTTACAGCCTTATTCTAAAATGTATGAAATATATTTTTCCCAGGGCCTCCCGGGTGGCGCAGTGGTTAAGGGCGCTGTACTGCAGCTCCAGCTGTGCCACCAGAGACTCTGTCGTAACCGGCTGCGACCGGGAGGTCCGTTGGGCGACGCACAATTGGCCTAGCGTCGTCCGGGTTAGGGAGGGTTTGGCAGGTACGGATATCCTTGTCTCATTATGCACCAGCGACTCCTGTGGCGGGCCGGGCGCAGTGCGCGCTAACCAAGGTTGCCAGGTGCACAGTGTTTCCTCCGACACATTGGTGCGGCTGGCTTCCGGGTTGGATGCGCGCTGTGTTAAGAAGCAGTGCGGCTTGGTTGGGTTGTGTATTGGAGGACGCATGACTTTCAACAAGATAGCAGCTACTAACAATTGGATACCACGAAATTGGGGAGAAAAAGGGGTAAAAATTCAACATTTTTAGTTTATTTTTAATTTACCTCATCAATCTACACACAATACCCCGTAAGGACAAAGCAAAAACTTGTTTTATTTTTTTGTTGTAAATTTATTAAAAATAAAAACTGAAATATAACATTTACATAAATACTCAGACCCTTTACTCAGTACTTACCCCATTATGGGGTATTTTGTGTAGATTGATGAGGAAAAAAAGCAATGATATCCATTTTAGAAGAAGGCTGTAATGTAACAACATGTGGTAAAAGGGAATGGGTCTGAATACTTTCCGAATGCACTGTAAATGGGCTGCATGGTGTGACTATAGGCTATTGACTATTGACTCAAAACTCTGCTTTCACACAGGATTGCATATAGAAATGGGCTTATAAGAACACTTTTTCACTCACGCATCAACCACTGTTTGAGTAGCCTCTCGCTGAGTGACAGGTAATATTCTGCTCAAACTGAATGCCATGGGCTTTAGAACCATGTTCCTGCAGCTACTCAGTGCTTCATTTGAGAAACTAAGTGAAATCTGTTTGGGAACATTGACAGTAACATGTTTTCACAATGAAACGTATTTAATGAAACTGTTGACAGCCCCCATTTCTCTGTGCTCGAGAAAGGAATGAAGGAGAGAGAGGAGGAAATGGAATGCACAGTGGTGAGACATTCTCTAGCCAAAAGGTAATGTGTCAGCCTATCAATTATGAAACTATAAAAAATTACCTATTACTAGGCTATTCAAAATCAAATACAAATTCACTATAATTGTAGGCTAACTCTGTAAATAAGCCGCCCTGCACAATCAGTGAACCAACAGCATCGCCTAGGCCTATATGTTCTCTCCCAGACTCATGGATAGAAAGTTTGGAGCATAGGGTAAGGTAACCGGTCTATTCAGTATGCATACTGTAATAATACAGTACACACAGTAATTTTGTATTTATTTTAGAGCATAGGCTAGACCAAATATATACAAAAGACAACTTTCATCTGTTTATTTTTGTATGTTTTCCTGCTATGCGTAATATGCAGTAGGCTATTAGGCCATGTATTGTATAACGGCACAATCATTATTTTAATTCAGTTGTTTTTTTCGGGCTTGGGCTCATATATAGGCCTATGCATAAGCTCTAATATGTGTATGGGTGTTCTACATGCAACATCTTAAATGGTTTGAATTAATCATCACCATAGAAAGTGCTGTCAATTTCGTTGTGTTTGGCTTTGAAACAACATCCACATCAACCATGTTTTCCACTCAGTTTCAATCTGTTGTTGAACTTCTTAATTCTTAATTGATCATCACAGTGAGGTCAACATTTTTATTTGCATTGATGTCAAAGTGGTTAGAGGGACAATAGAGCCCTGAGTACCAGGCCATTAGCGATATGTTAGCGAGTTGGGTACTACCAACGCATGTCCAGAGTGCATTAAAGGAGATTACCGTAACTCAATAGTCACTTGGAATTTGACTGTGGTCATGACACATGACTGCCGTTGTGGTGGTAATAGGGTCACCGCAATCGCCCTAGTCACATGATTACTTCTGTATATGGTTAAAAAAGGGGGTAGCTCAACTAACCCTTTGTCTCAACTGATCACACTCTCCCCTAATATGGCGCCATGTGTTCCCTGTTTTGGGATCACAGTAGTAAAAATCAATGGGCCATTCCCCCTCCCGTAGTGTCTCTAAGGTGGTAATCAGCCTCTCAGGCCCTGTAATGGAGGTGTGTGTGGAACAGTGGCAGGTTTAGGCACTATGCTCACTGGGTTCATATTCACAGTAATGTGATGATGGGTGGCCCAGTCTCAACTGAGCTGGTATTTATAAATGTGATTGATTATCACCGAGAAATAAAGGAGAGCAAAGATTTTATATCCTAATTCCAGTGGCAGGTGGATGTTTATATTCCCCTCACATCCCATGCTGTGGAAAGGAAGGTGGTGCGAAATTGAGTCTCGTTCCCAGTCATGCGTGTTATAGGGTCCTGCTTCAGAGAGGCTCGTAAAAGGGTCAAGTGGCTCACGCACACGCACACATGCGCATGCTCACGCACACACAAACATTAACCCCTTGATTTGAATTCCCTGCCTCTGGTCTTGTGTGTATGAATGAATTGCCTTAGGAAATAGACACATCATTTACCATAGCCTAACTGCATCCCTTGGGACACTACTGGGCAAATGTATCTGACATGTCTGTCTGTCTGAGCATGAAAATTAAAGTAAACACTATGTACACAGATATTTCCCAGAATAAAAGGGAATGACGGTCTGAATATTGAATGAGTATGGAATTGTATGACTTGAGTGTCATGTACCCAATTCTCAAGGCTCAGGAGAAGACCCAGATGGCGACAGTTTCAAAGTAACAAAAGTGTATTACTAAAACAGGGCAAACGGCAGGTCAAAGGCAGGCAGAGGTCAGTAATCCAGAGCAGAGTCCGAAAGGTACAGAACAGCAGGCAGGCTCAGGGTCAGGGCAGGCAGAATGGTCAAAACCAGGACAAATAGAAAGCAGGAACCAGAGAATGACAGGAGCACAGGAAAAACACTGGTAGACTTGATGAAACAAAACGAACTGGCAACAGACAAACAGAGAACACAGGTATAAATACACTGTGGATAATGAGGAAGTTGGGCGACACCTGTTTTTTAAATATTTTTTATTACTGAATGAGTTTGTTCAATGTTATGGTTTGATTCTTTAACTCATATGGGGCGGTGGACAGCTGTGCACAGTGCTAGGCAGGTACTGTAGCAGCCAACATATCTATTTGCATATTGTCACTTACATACGGTTTCCTAAGACAAGTCATGTGTCTGACATGTCCAACGACTCAGTTAGTCGGAGCATGGTGCTTAACCTCTACAGAATCGGTGGGTCCCCCGCTGGACGCTTGAGCTAACGTAGGCTAATGCGATTAACATGAGGTTGTAAGTAACAAAAAATCCCAGGACATAGACATATCTGATATTGGCAGAAAGCTTACATTTTTGTTAATCTAACTGCACTGTCCAATTTACAGTAGCTATTACTGTGAAAGAATACCATGCTATTGTTTGAGGAGAATGCACAGTTCTGAACATGAAAATGTATTAATAAACCAATTAGGCACATTTGGGCAGTCTTGATACAACATTTTCAACAGTAATGCAATGGCCAAAATCTAAATTGTGCCTGGGTTGGTATAATATATTATGGCCTTTCTCTTGCATTTCAAAGATGATGGTACAAAAAATACACAAAAAAACACATGGTTCTCTCTTTGTATTATCTTTTACCATATCTAATGTGTTATATTCTCCTACATTAATTTCATATTTCCACAAACTTCAAGTTTTTCGTTTCGAATGGTATCAAGAATATGCATATCGTTGCTTCAGGTCCTGAGATGCAGGCAGATAGATTTGGTGTAACAGGGTGAGTGACTGGTTGCCGGGAAGTCAGGCGCAGGAGAGCAGAGATGGGTGATAACAAGATAACTTTAATATACACCCTGGCCCAAAGGCACAGGCGGGGCAGCACAAAGCACAACCACGGTAACATGAACCGGATTAAACAAAACAAACAAACCTAGGTTTGTAACAAACCTAGCGCAAGCCAGCCTGTAGCATAACACCCTACACAAAGACAAATTCCACATACAGACATGGGGGAAACAGAGAGTAATATACATTAGGTCTGATGAGGGAATGTGAACCAGGTGTGTGGGAAAACAAGACAAAACAAATGGAAAATAAAAGGTGGAGCGGCAATGGCTAGACCGGTGACGTCGACCGCCAAATGCTGCCCGAACAAGGAGAGGGACCGACTTCGGCAGAAGTAGTGACATTTGGGTATGTCATTTTAGGTTAATTTCTTTTTTAAAGGGGCTAATTGTTAAAATGGCTATTTCTTTGTGGATTTTGATGTGTTCTTGGCTATTTTGTCTTGCTGAAAGATCCTCTTGCGATCAAGTTTCCGCCTCCTGGAAAAGGTAACCAGGCATTTGGCTGTAATGTTAATGGTTATTTGACCATTTCAGTCTCCAGACTTTTTTTGGAGCATACAATAAAGTTCGGTGCTTGAATTATATATTTTACACAGTAATTCTTCTCATCTTTATCAAAGGTATCAGTAATTCCTGACCCCACTCTACATGTAACTACCAAAATAAAGGAAAAACATAAAGTGTCTTAATTGGGCGTTGGGCCATGGCAAACATAGATTGGCGTAGATTCTACAAGTAACTCGAACTCTATTGGTTAACACATTGATAAATACCAGCTCGGTTGACACTGGCCAACATTCTTCCCCGCGATTTGGTGTTTTGTTGGTGGATGGTGGAAAAAGCTATCTCAGGCACGGCTCCAGAATCTTCCATAACACACACACTTTAAAGCCCCTATGCTCCTTTGGCTGCGTTTACACAGCAAAGCCCAATTCTGATATTTTCCCATCGATTGGTCTTAGCCATGGTAGCAAAAATACTGGCCATTTTCTTACATGAACCTAAGTATTAACTCAGGAACCACACCTGTGTGGAAGCACCTACTATCAATATACATTGCAACTTTGCATTTTCTCATGTGTTTGCTTAATTTTGGCAGTTACCTGTACATATCAGATTTAAAGCAGCAGGACATTAAAAGGACAGTGTTTTTCATCCCTCTTTCTGAAGGGATTGGAAGCCAACCGGCAACATTTCATCCTGCTGATCCTCTCCCTAACCATCACTCCCTTCTATTCCTCTCTGCCTCCTCTAGCCTCTACAAGACTCTCCTATCTGCATAATGTAGTCAAGTGCTAGTTTCTGATGGCAGCTGCCCTTCAAAGCGCTATCTTCCATCCTGGCAATCTGGCTCTGGGGGTCATCCCCTGGAGACGGGGCCATCCCCCAAATCTATTTCAAAAAGGTTTCATATTTGCAGTCTCTGTTGTTCATTCAGTTAAGCCTTCACTAGATTGGGCTATAATTGAGGCCAATGCTAGCCTCTCTCTTCTGCAGTCTTAACCCAGGTGTTTATTACATTTGCCATTTCAACACTCTGGTTGTGGCCCTTCAATCACCCAGAATGCATTTGACTGGCCTCTCCATGATTCTAAATAGATATTTGCTATAGCTCATATACTCACCTATGTCCAAGACTTCCAAGACAAGGTCTTTACCTTGGAAACTGGCCATTTCATTATGATCTACAGTCTGAGGGGCACCTCATTGTCAACATCTGTGGCGGAGCAAAAAACTACCGGCTTATTTCTGTCAAGCCTGGGAAGAGTTTAATACTGTATCATTCCTTTCCCACAATGAGAATTCTTTCTTAAATTGATATGCAGTTTAGTTCAGAGGAGGAGGTGAAGGAGGACGGGCTCATTGTAATGGATGGGATGGAATAATTGGAATGGTTTCTAAATCCATCAAACATATGGAAACCACATGTTCAACTCAGTTCCATAAATTCCATTCCAGGCATTACAATGAGCCCATCCTCCAATAGCTCCTCCCACCAGCCTTCTCTGATTTAGTTACATTTAGGCTACGACAGTCAACATAGGCTTCAAAAAAAGTTTTGAAGTGATAGTTCACCCCCCCTAAAAAAAAAACGTATTGGTTTCCTTACTCTGTAAGCAATCTATGGACAGTTAAGACATCAATCAATGGCCACTGCCTCCAAATAATTTAGTACGTTGGCATGAACTATCCCTTTACGCACCCAAAATTGAAATGACACATCAACACATTTAGAGAAATAGCTTAAAAGATTTCAACAAGAAACCCCAATCACCAGTCAAAGCCATTATCTTGGCCGATCCAAAGCTTGACGAGGTTTTCAGCCCAGCCACACACAGATGCAAAACCCCAGATCTGATATCTAAATAAGAATCTGAGCAGACAGGCAGACTCTATAACAAGAGCTGCTGTGCCGCCTCACCAGCTGGCTGGGCTCATACAGGATGGTGGAAAGTGTAAGACTATAGCATAGACACCTTATTGTCTGAGGCAGCTGTCACTACTGTCATATTGTGCTCTTACACTGTCCCCTTTATCCCCTCAACCAGAACTCTGAGTAGCGAGTCTGGAGTCTGTCATAGTCACCCGGGCTCATTGTGGACTGTTTGGGACATGATGAGGGAACAGGGGGAAGAGAGGGAAAGAGAGAATGATGGAGGGGGAAGGGGTGGATAAGAATGGGATTGTTTATTGTGAGGTTGCTGGGAAGTTTTCTCTCACTCAGCAGAGATGAGGTGCTCTCTCTCTCTCTGGGAGTGACAGTGTGCCGCAGCTGTGATGTCCCACTGGAAACACAGGCAGCCACAGAATTATGAAGGCATCATGCAATAGCTGTCAGTCTGGATGCCTGGGCCATGTGGTGAGCAGGCAAACAGGCAGCAGATACAGGCTGGATTCAGTAGAGGAAAAACAAGGAGACTGCAGTCCAGTAGTAGGCTTTACAGAACGGAAAGATTGGGCTGCAGTAATGTAGTAGGGCATGGATAATAATAGTAATAAATTAGACTGTGGCCAATGTTATTACCATCGGTTTGCAATCTTACCTATTAAATATTAGCCGGGTCAAAGTATGATGCTGTTTGTTTCATGGAATTATATTCTGTGTAACACATTATCTTAAATAGATTAAACCTCAAATCTGTTCCCCACTCTGTGATTCACCATGGACAAAATGCCCTGAGTCTATAATCAGTACAAAAAGGCCTCATTTTCAACAGTCAGACAATGAAGGAGTCATGATCTATTTCAAAGCCCCATTAGATGCTTTGTCTGAGCCATGTTTGTCATCCTCTCACTCCAACCCTTTCATTAAAGTGGAGCCATTCAGCAGCCCTGCCGCACCAAGATAGTATTATTGTTGACAATGCTGTTTAATGTACAGCCTTGTTATCAGCCTAGTAGCATTGTATTAGTTGTTAACCTTGTTATTAACCTATTTTTTTAAATTAAGTGTATTGTCTTCTTTGATCCACAGGCAGTGGAGCACAGGCAGTGATGACCATATTTATCTTTAAAATATAAATGTTTTGTTTTTTCACTGTATCCAAGGAGCTTTATCCAGGTTTATTAGGGGGCGACTAGAGACCAAAATACAGTGCTGTTCCATCTGCTCAATTTCTCTTGCTCCAAATCCTATCTGCTCCTCTGCAAATCGGTTTAAGTGCAGAGCATATCTCTCCTGCATTAGGATAATGTCAAACCTTTGAAGAGCTGGTTTGCGGGTTTGTTCCAAGTATAGGAGATAAGAAATGCACGCACACACATACACGTGCATATATACACTAACACACGGACATACGACAGAGATGCTTTAAAATGCTCCTAACAAGACATCATGCTCTAGAAATATGAGTCTTAAAACCCATGTCCAGGTTTCAACTACTATCAATACACCCACAAGGGGGAAAAACCTTCCTTTAGGAAACATATAAAAACATCCACCTTGGTAATTGGAAAAAAACAGGCTGAAAAATAGAGGTGAAAAGTACATTGAGATTATACTGTGTGGATGGAGGCTTGCTAAGGCCTAGGAAGACGCAATTTATACCATCTCAAACAAATTTGATCCTGTGATGGGGACTGCATTGAATATGCTATTTATTTTATCTGCATCGTATTTAGCTAGGCAAGTCAATTAAGAAGAAATTATTATTTACAATGACTGCCTACCAAGAGGCAAAAGGCCTACCAAGAGGCAAAAGGCCTACCAAGAGGCAAAAGGCCTACCAAGAGGCAAAAGGCCTACCAAGAGGCAAAAGGCCTACCAAGAGGCAAAAGGCCTACCAAGAGGCAAAAGGCTGGGATAAAAAAAATGTAGGACGAAACTCACATCCTGACAAGAGAGACACCGCTACACTACATAAAGAGAGACCTTAGGCAGCAACATAGCATGGCAGCAACACATGACAACAGCACGGTAGCAACCCGACATGGCAGCAGCACAACATGGCACAGACATTTTTGGGCACAGACAACAAACAGCACAAAGGTCAAAAAGGTAAAGACAACAATACACCACGCGAAGCAGCTACAAGAGTCAGTAAGAGGGTCCATGATTGAGTCTTTGAATGTAGAGATGAAGCTAAAGCGGTTCCAGTTTGAGTGTTTTTTTTTGCAGCTCTTTCCAGTCGCTAGCTGCAGCGAACTCAATAGAGGAGTGACACAAGGATTGTGTGTGCTTTGAGGACCTTTAACAGAATGCGACTGGCAGAACGGGCGTTGTATATGTCCGTCCTTCATGTTTTCCACCCCTCCTCTCCTTTTCCAGCTCTAAACGTAGCATTGGGCATGGTTAGATTGAGCACCGAGCTATTTGCAACGAGAGCGTAAGAGCAACCCTATTTTAGGTGTAGGTGTAGGATGGACGAAGGAGAGAAAAAAGAGAACAAATAGAAAGAGGAACGTGTCAACAACAACAACAACAAAAACAAAGGAAAGGGGACAGACGATTTCTAGGTGTTTAGTATGTGACTTAAGAAAGGGACGGGGAGATCAGGAGGTGTTTATTTGACTTCGCTGTCAACGGCGGAGAGAGAGAAGCACGCCATCTCCCCTTCTGACCTTTTGTTTTAGATGACGCTTGAGTCAAGAGGGAATTGTGCTGGGGTGTAGGTTCTCACGGGGGACGCAAGTCACTGCTCCATCTGAAATGGACAGTGAAATCATCTTTAAAGTCCAATCAAATGTTATTTGTCACATTCTTCGTGAACAACAGGCGTAGACTAACAGAGAAATGTCTACTCACGGGTCCTTCCCAACAATGCAGAGAGAGAAAAAAAACACAATGAGTAACGATAACTTGGCTATGTACACAGGATAGATAAACCGCAGCAGCAGTGTACGTGATGAGTCAAAGGAGTTGGTGCAAAATGGGCCAATGCAGATAGTCCAGGTAGATATTGGTTAACTATTTACATGCCACAATGCTCTTTTTGAATGTATATGATAAATTAGGATTCTGTTCATAAGGCTTGTTAACCCCAGAGCGCAGAGGCAGTCATTTGGACTGCATATTAATTTGAAATTGAAATATCTCTGCGTGTCTTTGATGTGCCACTCACTGGGAGACAGATTGAGTGGGTGGAATAGAGTTGTTTCAAGTATACTGTATGTGATTGTAAGTTCAGCATCACTCAAAAAAGTATGCAGACGCTATGTGCCCAATTAATTACCTACTTTACATTTCAATACATGTACATTCCACTCACGTTGAAATAACACACAGGCTAAATCAACTTAGTGAAGTTGACAGCGTTGACAGAATTTCTCTCGCGACAGTGGACAGAACCTCCATCTTAAGACATTGGCGTCTGAAGTGTCCGCTATAATTGCCGCAACGCAAGCGCAATTAAGCGTACACTGCATCATAATGCCGACTGTTTGGGCTGTTGTGCGTGCGTATGCGTGTGCAGAGCCAACATGCTTGTCTGTGTATGGTTCATGTGTAAGCGAGAGAAAGATAGAATGGATGTTGGCATACAGACGCGGGTGCAGCTGCGGCCCCTCGCCACGAGTTCAGATTTGTGTGGCCCCACCCCCATAGAAGTTGCCCATCCTTGCTCTAGAGACTGCTTTAACCCACACATTTATGAGCTTTACATGCATACTCTCTGAATGTACAGAATAAAGTCAAGGTTCAATCAAACCTGACAGGCCAGTGGTTTTTGTGAAAGTTTGTGTTGCAAAACTATACTGCCTGTGCACGTTGCACGCTCATGCCTTGTTCTGAGAAATGGACGCATCTGGCCTACATATCAGTGGAGTCTACTTGTTGCTTTCACGGTACAGAGACACATTCCCTGATTTTAGTTGACCATGTTAAAATACATACACTTAGTTAGAAAACATTAGGAACACCTTCCTAATATTGAGTTGCACCCCCTTTTGCCCTCAGAACAGCCTCAATTCATCGGGGCGTGGACTCTACGAGGTGTCGAAAGCATTCCACAGGGATTCTGGCCCATATTGACTCCAATGCTTCCCACAGTTGTGCTGAGCTGGCTGAATTTCCTTTGGGTGGTGGATCATTGTTGATAAAACGTGAAACTGTTGAGCGTGAAAAACCCAGCAGCATTGCAGTTCTTGACATACTCAAACCAGTTCTACTGGCACCCACAACCACATCCCATTCAAAGGCACACCAATCTTTTGTCTTGCCCATTCACCCTCTGCCTGGCCCACATACACAATCAATATCTCAGTTGTCCTGATGCTTAAAAATCCTTCTTTAACCGTTCTCCTCCCCTTCATCTCCACTGACTGAAGTGGATTTAACAAGTGACATCAATAAGGGATCATAGATTTCACCTGGATTCACCTGGTCAGTCTATGTCATGGAAAGAGCAGGTGTTCCTAATGTTTTGTACGTTCAGTGTACATGTTGGCTCCTTAAATACTGTGGGCTTTATTGACTTGAACCATTCGACCCCCATATGATGACCTGCAAACACAAGAACTTACTAGTCTGCATATCAACTCTCTATGTGCTTTCTTAACGTTGCCTCGACATTTGAACTGAAGGTCAAATTCATTATTTATGCCAGAGAGTTGAGAATACAGCCCCCAAGATGGTGTTGAGTTATCTTCATGAACAGAGAAACGTGTCACCTAAAGATGAGCTGGCGGAGAGTAGGGAAATCAAGTGATGACATCATCAATCCCTCGCCGTTTGACAACCCTTCAGTTCCGCTCTCGTGGTAGATGGCGAGATTGAAGTCACTGCTCGAAAGCCCTGGTTATCAAGAACAAAAGAACAGGACCGCCACTACCGGGATTTTTCCAGGTACTGCAATCACTGTCCTCCTCGATGCCCATCCATATTGATAGTGGAAAAGGGAAATGAGTGACATATCACTGCACCGTAGTCTGCCAAGCTTCGAGTTATCAGCACTGGCTGGCTGCAGGGGGCTTCAGAACTATGACTCTTGTTCCGGTCTCATATCCCAGATGCCATGATTGGCTTCTCCACTAGTTGTGTTCAACATGTCAAGTGGTTTTCTTTGCGTTCTTTTGCCTTTTCTCTTGTGCCACTGAAGAAAATAGAAGTAGAAAGGGTTCTAGTATGTAGCTATTTATACAAACCATTTCATGCACTCTGTATTGCACCATGGTTATGTACAGATAGGGAGAGCTTCCGGTTCGATCTCATTCTTGGGATGGCTATTCATCAACTTGCTGTTGTGGCAGATGGACATGTTGCTCCAATTAGAGACTAATATCAGTTGTGTGTGTGTGTGTGTATGTGTGTAAGTTCAATGAAGGTATATGAGCAAACAGGACGGGGAAATGTACAGACAATGGAACAAACAAATCATAACATTATTACATTTACATTACATTTAAGTCATTTAGCAGACGCTCTTATCCAGAGCGACTTACAAATTGGTGCATTCACCTTATGACATCCAGTGGAACAACCACTTTACAATAGTGCATCTAAATATTTTAAGGGGGGGGTGAGAAGGATTACTTTATCCTATCCTAGGTATTCCTTAAAGAGGTGGGGTTTCAGGTGTCTCCGGAAGGTGGTGATTGACTCCGCTGTCCTGGCGTCGTGAGGGAGTTTGTTCCACCATTGGGGAGCCAGAGCAGCGAACAGTTTTGACTGAGCTGAGCGGGAACTGTACTTCCTCAGTGGTAGGGAGGCGAGCAGGCCAGAGGTGGATGAACAGTGCCCTTATTTGGGTGTAGGGCCTGATCAGAGCCTGGAGGTACTGAGGTGCCGTTCCCCTCACAGCTCCGTAGGCAAGCACCATGGTCTTGTAGCGGATGCGAGCTTCAACTGGAAGCCAGTGGAGAGAGCGGAGGAGCGGGGTGACGTGAGAGAACTTGGGAAGGTTGAACACTAGACGGGCTGCGGCGTTCTGGATGAGTTGTAGGGGTTTAATGGCACAGGCAGGGAGCCCAGCCAACAGCGAGTTGCAGTAATCCAGACGGGAGATGACAAGTGTCTGGATTAGGACCTGCGCCGCTTCCTGTGTGAGGCAGGGTCGTACTCTGCGGATGTTGTAGAGCATGAACCTACAGGAACGGGCCACCGCCTTGATGTTAGTTGAGAACGACAGTTTGTTGTCCAGGATCACGCCAAGGTTCATTATCAGACATTGGATATGTCAAATGTCCACAAATGTGAAATATAGATACACCACTTGAAAGATGTTCACCTGAACGTTTGAGGGTAATGTACAGCTCCTTTATGAGCGCGTGGCCTAAAGAGTAGTGTCTCATTCTAATGCAGAACAGGAAACCGAACTCTGCATACAGTTCGTGCCAGTTTCCCAGACACTAAACAGGACTAAAAAGCATGGTCAATATAGATTCTCCATTGAGACAGTTTTTTTAAATACAGGACTAGGCTTAATCTGTTTCTGGGAAACAGTCCCTTAATGTCGGCACCTGAAACATCACTCATTTTCTATTCAGTCCATTTACCGTGTAGTTTACTTCGATTTTGGTGGAAATTATTCCAATAAAAACCACAAAGAAACATCATTAGGACTGCAAAATACAGCTTGGATGCAGCTATGAAGACTGTTGCCATAGTTACACAATATATATTACAAGGTCCTGCTGAGGGTTTCGCAGGGCCCTCGTCAGCTTTCGGGCAAGGACGCAGCAAACAAAATCCATTTGGAATCGGGATTGGTCTGAAATGTGGTATTTCTCTATGCCTCAACTCTTCTGAGTTCATTATGCTATTAGCGGGTTTTGTTGATGACATTTTTCGACCACCTCTGAGCAAAAACTGTAAAACCTCCGAGTGAGAAAATGGCATGTGACAAGAGAGGGAGTGATGCTATTGTTTTGGTTTTCTCAGTGCCACTCTCTCTGGATCTGCATACAATGACGTGATCATGTAATAGCCTTCTGAAGACTTATTTGCTCCCCGAGCCAGAGCCTAAGCTTTTGTTCAGCGGGCTAACACAGTTGTGTGGAGCGCAAGGACACCAGGATTCAATCACCAATCGGTCACATATGTTAATCAGAAGCATTCATTGGCATGTAAGGAACTGAGTTTAAAACACATTTTCAATGTTGCACACCTAATGACCTAAACTCATGCGTTAATTCATCTTGATGCAAAACACATCTTCATCCTTCTTTTCTTTGGTTTCCTTTCTACGGGAGTTGTGTGGTTGGCATATGCATGCTTAATTAGGAAATATATGGAAACCTGTGGATGGGTGGAAATGTATTTATTTTTTCTTTGACTTTAACAGGAAGCATGCTATGGCACGTTTGAATTCAACAGCAACATGGATAGCTCAATCATATACAGATATCAGATCTTAACTTGATCACTCTTGGCGCATCAGGAAATTCGAAGGAGCCCTGTGAGTCCCTGAAAATGAGCAGTTCTCTTTCTCGTCATGGGCGGAGGTCGAGTCATTGGGATCAGGGCTCGCTATCGAAATAATTGTCACACTCGCTCGCTCATACGCTCGGCTTAAGTCCTATTACTGCAACATGCAAATGTACAAAAATGTATCTGAAATGCAGCAATACACATAAACAACCGTTGTTTTATAAAGCTTAATAACACAAGATAGATAGACATACAAGTGTCAAGCGTATACTAAAGACAAAATTCGAGGAAGTACTTTTTTTATATTGTACGGAATGCTTGACAAATAGATAAATCGCCCTTAGTCTGTTCAACAAGTACTATGTTGTTCCAATTTGTAAATACCAAACCAGAGGGCAAACATATCTTGAAAGACTTTGGATGCAAAGCAAGACTTGAACATTAAGATAACACCGATGTCTTTTCCCCCCCAAAAGTTGTTGCAATTGAGACCAGCTGTGTGGGGGAATTTAGCGCATACTGATGGTTTAACGAGACATCAGCTGGCAATAATCTAGTGACATCGATGGTTGCCACAGGCCACTTGTTATTTGATTATATTCCAATAGGATAAATTCTGTAGGCTATATGTAGTCACATTATATACGGTAGGAAAAGCAAAAATAGGCTAGCCTACTGTTTGTGTTTCCCTGGCTGAGGTGATGAGCTCATTTGGGCCATCAATTGATTGACAGATGTAGGCGTACTGTGGAACAATAAACTGTCCTCCAGTGTGGATGCTCAACAACATTTTATAGTTAGACTATGTATGTATATTTCTCAAATGCAACATGTAAAGTTTTGGTCCCCATGTTTCATGAGCTGAAATAAAAGATCCTAGAAATGTTCCATATGCACAAAAAGCGTATTTCTCTCAAATTGTGTACAAATTTGTTAACCCCTGTTAGTGAGCATTTCTCCTTTGCCAAGATAATTCATCCACCTGACAGGTGTGGCATATCAAGAAGCCCATTAAACAAGCACATTGTGCTTAAAAGGCCCCGCTAAAATGTGCAGTTGTGTCACACAATACAATCCCACAGATGTCTCAAGTTTTGAGTGAGCATGCAATTGGCATGCTGACTGCAGGAATGTCCATAGAGCTGTTGCCACATAATTAAATGTGAATTTTTCCACTATAAGCCACCTCCAACATCGTTTAAGAAAATTTGGCAGTACGTCCAACCGGCTTCACAACAGCAGACCATGTGTAACCACGCCAGCCAACCTCTCCACGCCAGCCAACCTCTCCACGCCAGCCAGCTTCTTCCCTTGTGGGATGGTCTGAGACCAGCCACCCAGATAGCTGATGAAACTATGGGTTTGTTCAATTGAATAATTTCTGCACAAAATTCTCACCTTCAATGGCCACTGGCATGCTGGAGAAGTGTGCTCTTCACGGATGAATCTCTGTCTCAACTGTACCGGGCAGATGGCAGACATCGTGTATGGCGTTGTGTGGACGAGCGGTTTGCTGATGTGAATGTTGTGAACAGAGTACCCCATGTTGGGCGGGAGGCATAAGCTACAGACAACAATTGCGTTTCATCGATGGCAATTTGAATGAAATACTGTGACGAGGTCCTGTTGGCCGTTGTCGTGCCGTTCATCCTCTGCCATCAGCTCATGTTTCAGCATAATCTTGCACGGCCCCATGTCGCAAGGATCTGTACACAATTCCTGGAAGCTGAAAATGGCCCAGTTCTTCCATGGCCTGCACATTCACCAGACTGGTCACCCATTGAGCATGTTTGGGATGCTCTCGATTGACTTGTACGACAGCGTGTTCCAGTTCCCGCCAATATCCAGCAACTACTCACAGCCATTGAAGAGGAGTGGGACAAAATTGCCTAGACCACAATCAACAGCCTGATCAGCTCTATGTGAAGGAGATGCGTCTCGCTGCATGAGGCAAATGGTGGTCACACCATACTGACTGGTTTTCTGATCCACTCCCCTACCTTTTTTAAAGTTATTTGTGACCAACAGATGCACATTTGTATTCCCAGTCATGTGAAATCCATAGATTACGGCCTAATGAATGAATTTAAATGGACTGATTTCCTTATATGTAATGTACCTCAGAAATATTTTTGAATTTTTGCATGGTGCGTTTATATTTTTAGTGAGTGTCGTTATCGTCTTTGGTGTGGACTGAAAGCTTGTATTGTGTGGCTTTATTTTTTCATTTCGTAAAGCTGTCAAGGTGTGTATTCATTTCAGGCTACCCAAAGACGATTTTGTTGAGCTGAGACACTTTTCTTTGATGTGTACATTATCAGACTATTCATTTTTACTGATTGAAAACATTTAAATGAATGCAATTAACTTGTGCCTCAGGCTGGTCACTAGATCGCCCAGCACTCATGAGGCTTGGAGCCGGAGCGCGCTGCTTAGACCACTGCGTTACGGCAGATCACAATGCTCTTGCAAGCACTAAGAATACCATGAATACTGATGATACATAGGTGCATTGTTTTAATAATTTAGTTTTAAGCCTTCCTCAATCCATAGCCTTAACCACTCAGAATGAATGCCTAAACTGTTAACCTTTGAGTTGTTCCTGTTTGAACCCTGTAACCACAGAGAATTAATATGTAGAAATGAGATGTTCATCCATGGGTCAAAGGGCAGTGGGCTGACTCTGGCATATGTGTTTTGGGTTCAGTGGCCTTAACCGCAAGAACACACGGCATTGAGGCAACCAAAATAATTATTTCAACCCCTACAAATACAGTACTGTGCAAAGGTTTTAGGCAGGTGTGAAACACTGCTGTAAAGTAAAAATGATTTCAAAAATAGACATGTTAATAGTTTATATTTATCAATTAACAAAATACAAAGGGAGTGAACAGAAGAAAAATCTACTTCAAATCCATATTTGGTGTGACCACTCTTTGCCTTCAAAACAGCATCAATTCTTCTATGTTCACCTGCACAGAGTTTTTGAAGGAACTCGGCAGGTAGGTTGGCCCAAACATCTTGGAGAACTAACCACAGTTATTATGTGGATTTAGGCAGTCTCAGATGCTTCTCTCTCTTCATGTAATCCCAGACAGACTCGATGATGTTGAGATCAGGGCTCTGTGGGGGCCATACCATCACATCCAGGACTCCTTCTTCTTTACGCTGAAGATAGTTCTTAATGACGTTCTCTGTATGTTTGGGATCGTTGTCATGCTGCAGAATGCTGCCTCCCTGATGGTATTGCATGATGGATAAGTATCTGCCTGTACTTTTCAGCATTGAGGAGAATATTCATTCTGACCAAATCCAAATCCCCAACTCCATTTGCAGAAATCCAGCCCCAACTTGCAAGGAACCTCCACCATGCTTCACTGTTGAACCTCCACCATGCTTCACTGTTGCCTGCAGACACTCATTTGTGTACTGCTCTCCAGCCCTTCGGCAAACTAACTGCTTTCAGCTACAGTTAAATATTTCAAATTTTGACTCAACAGTCCAGATCACCTGCTGCCATTTTTCTGCACCCCAGTTCTTGTGTTTTCGTGCATATTTGAGTCACTTGGCCTTGTTTCCACGTCGGAGGTATGGCTTTTTGGCCGCAAGTCATCCATGAAGGTCACTTCTGACGAGACTTCTCCGGGCAGTAGATGGGTGTACCAGGGTCCCGTTGTTTTCTGCCAATTCTGAGCTGATGGAACTGCTGGACATCTCCTAATTGCGAAGGGAAGTAAGCATGTTGTCTCTTTCATCTGCTGCAGTAAGTTTCCTTGGCCCAACCACTGCGTCTACGGTCCTCAACGTCGCCCGCTTCTTCAAAAGAGCTTGGACAGCACATCTGGAAACCCCTGTCTGCCTTGAAATGTCTGCCTGCCTTGCTGATGCAGTATAACTACCTTGTTGCTGTGCTCAGTCTTGCCATGGTGAATGACTTTTGACAGTAAACTGTCTTCAGCAACCTCACCTTGTTAGCTGAGTTTGGCTGTTCCTCAACCAGTTATATTCCTCCTTCACAACTGTTTCTGTTTCAGTTAATGATTGTGTTTCAACCTACATATTGAAGTGATGATCATTAGCACCTGTTTAATATAATTGTTTAATCATACACCTGACTATATGCCTACAAAATCCCTTTGTGGGATTTTGTGCAAGTGTACCTACAAGAATTGATGCTGTTTTGAAGGCAAAGGGTGGTCACACCAAATATGGATTTGATTTAGATTTTTCTTCTGTTCACTCACTGCATTTAGTTAATTGATAGATATAATCTATTAACATGTCTATTTTTGAAAACGTTCTTACTTTGCAGCATTTTTTCACACCTGCCTAAAACTTTTTCATAATCCACATAAGAATTCACTCGAGACGCGCTGTAGCCTGCACGTCGCCTACATTAGGTACCATGTAGGTACGGTGTGCATTGTATACAAACAGTGCTTCCAGCTGCCCCCTGGTGGCGATTCTAAATATTTATTCAGATTTTTAAATCCTCCTGCTCCTGAATTATTTTCCTCCTGCAACAAAAAGGGATCAAATTAAGATCCGACATCAGAAACATCAAAGAATGCTAGTTTTGTTCAGTAAATTGGTGTGAATTCTTCACATGTAGCCTATATGTTTAAGCAACCAGATTCTTCCTGACCAAATACTTATTTTCCACCATCATTTGCAAATAAATAAATAAAAAATCCTACAATGTGATTTTCTGGATTTTTTTTCTCAATTTGTCTGTCATAGTTGAAGTGTACCTATGATGACAATTACAGGCCTCTCTCATCTTTTTAAGTGGGAGAACTTGCACAATCGGTGGCTGACTAAATACTCCCCCCCCCCACTGTATATATATTCTCACTTAGGTAGACTCGTGTGTTTTAGTTTGAGGCCAGAAAACCTTGCATGTATTGATTTCTTTAGCTTGAAAAAAGATAGGATGTGAACGAAAAGTGGATTTTAGAATGTGTTCTACATGTTTCTTTGTTTTATTACCGACTTGATAACATTGATTGTGTCATTTCCTCACGTTGCAGATATCAGCCAAGATAAGTGCACAGTATTGCTTTAAATAGTCTATCTATGCATGTTTCATTTGTGTAGAGAAATGACTGGTTGAACTGAACAGAGTAGCCTGGCCTGACCCATAGAATAAAACACATAATCTCTATGGAATTCTAGATCAGACCCTTCTCACTGTGTTAATAGCAGTTTCTCCCCAGTGCCTCCACCCAGGTACCCCCTCAGTGGTCTCCCTTCAGTCCCTGCCTCATTATAGGCGGTCAGATCTATCAGGTCTAATCCACTCTGCCAACCTCCCTAGAGGCCACACTCAACATCATCACCCATCAGCTGCTGCCCAAGTGGTGACCAGCCATGCCAACACCTACTTTGCCCAGTGCCACGATCAAGAACCCCATGCTGGAGATTTCAGAGATGCATTCCAAATGGCACCCTTTTCCCTACATACTGCACTATGTAGTTGAGTGGGTGTCAATTGGGACACAGGCCTGGATTGGACAGAGAGGGGAAGGTTTTGACTCGAATGCCTCTTTATGTGGTGTTGTACCTTCTGGTTATTGGGTTTAGACAGGTACCTGAGCAGGTCATCAAATGCTTACATGTAAGTCGCTTTGGATAAAAGCGTCTGCTAAATGGCATATATTATTATTATTATTATTACATCAAATCAAATCAAAGTTTATTTGTCACGTGCGCCGAATACAACAGGTTACAGTGAAATGCTTACTTACAGGCTCTAACCAATGGTGCGGGGGAAAAAAGGTGTGTGTGTGTGTGTGTTGGTAAGGAAAGAAATAAAACAACAGTAAAAAGACATTTGAAAAAAGAGTAGCAAGGCTATAGACAGACACCTGTTAGTCGGGCTTATTGAGGTAGTATGTACATGTAGGTATCGTTAAAGTGACTATGCACATATGATGAACAGAGAGTAGCAGAAGTGTAAAAAGAGGGGTTGGCGGGTGGTGGAACACAATGCAGATAGACCGGTTAGCCAATGTGCTGGAGCACTGGTTGGTCAGGCCAATTTAGGTAGTATGTACATGAATGTACAGTTAAAGTGACTATCCATATAAGATAAACAGAGGTCGAACGATGACGGAGATTTGATTAGCGAGGACTTGGGTATCTCAATGAGGTCCACTGTATGAGGTCTGGAACCACTGAGCTCTGTCTGGTTCAATGTTGTGGTTTAATACAAAGGATATGACTCAAAGTTGCCTCATTTGACAGTACAACCAATGATATATTAACAATTGCATACAAACCCATGTTAACTAATTGACGACTAGCCATATCCCACCTCCACGTGATTTCAACAAACTAGCCTTATTAGAGCGGTCAACGGAGTTATTCATGCAGTGTAGCCTACACTGTGACATTCTATAAGAGAACACTGCGTATTTATGGTCAACATGAACCCACGGAAGTGTTTACATATGTAACAGCCATCTTATGGTAAGGGAGGCAAACGAGGAGCCATTTGAGAACATCTGGCAGGCCTAACCAACCTGAGGACAGGAGGATCACGCAGAGTGATCCATAGCTTTTGTATAGGGCCCCTCAGCTGGCAGATGCTGTATCTTCTTTGTTCTCTATGACGCAATATGCTAAGCTTTTCTAATATAGACACTGTACAAACAGAACGTTTTATAGGTGAGCATGAATACAGTATGGGAGGGTAAGGGTTAAACCATGTGCAGGCCTTTCTTTCTGCAAATGGCATTTTAAACAACAATTTGTATTGCACTACAAGAAAGTCTCTGTTGTGACTACCACACAGGGTGTATGTCGTGACGTTGTATTGATTAATGTGACGAGTGCTGTTCATCGAATGATTAACTGTTTATAATTACGTGATTCAATGAATCAGGTATTCATTAACTCAGTAACCTGGGGCACCATGAGAAGTTTGTTTTTATTGAGTTTCCATTTCCCAAATTAACTCAAAGAATATGAGGATATTGATTTACAACAGTCGCTAATTCATTCATTTCCTCTACAGTCGCATCCTTAACATCGCATAATCCTGGAATCTGCACAAACCCGAGTCCCACTAAATGAATCGGTATCACACCAATTTAGTTGATTATTTATTTACTAACAAGCTAAAATGATATTATAAGGTACACGTACACAAACACACAGTCTAGGCTATTGATTAGAACTTAGTACAATGAAACGGGTCCCTAGCGGGCCAAAACAATATGACACGTGTTACACAAAATGGGGATTTCAAAAGAGAGACAAAGAGAGAGTGCACAAGAGAAAAGGACATTTGTAAACTATGCTTAGTTTTTCCGTAACACCTTGCCCTGAACTGCGGCTCTTATGGGTCAGAATATAATGTAATTATTTGTCAAAGGTCTCCGATGGGGCGTCTCTTCGTGGACCGGGTTCGCCTTCTCCTCTGATGACGGACTTCTTTGGTTACCGGGTGTAACTCTCTGATTGTCCACACGATGTCAGTGTCCTTTCTGTTAGTGGTCCGTTTCCCCACCCTTGTTCTGAAAGGGGTTCTTCTGAGTACAGTCAGCCGTGTAGCTGAAAGTACTCAGGAATGAAAGCAGTGTAGACACACAATTCCTTGGAATGAAAGCAGTGTAGACACACAATTCCTTGGAATGAAAGCAGTGTAGACACACAATTCCTTGGAGAGTGGTAACCGGTGGTCCTGCTTGAATTCACCCTCTTAGATTGTTAAACGGTTCCTTTATCTTCTTCAACCTTGTGTTGCGTTTTGGGTTGCGACTAACTAGGACTTTGGCTGCAGCACGTGGTCACCTAGTCTGAATGTAAATTCTTAACTCACATGTTTTATACCCTTGGGTCAGAAAGGTTCATTTCCGTCTTTATGGCAAGTTCTCTGGGCATAACTAGTCTGGATTTGACTCTGATCCAATTTAGACAACTAACTTCACATTTCATCTTTACAAAAACATTCTCTTTGATCTGGAAATTTTCCACACAACGTACAGTATGCAAACATCAGGTACATATTAGGCAAATTCTTCACGTTACAATGTCTTCGTTATAGCGTCATCATTTAACTTTTAATCACATAACAAAAACGACATTCATTTTCATATTCCATATATCGTCATTACCACCATTTTGGCTGATGAAACATATTGCCCCAAAGCCCATGTAAAGTCCATCCATTTGCCATTTACTGTTCTGAGGTAGGTTCTCCGTAGCCTCATCATACATTCCATTCTTCCACACTGAGAGGACAAAGGGATTTGATCTGCTGCTTTAAGATTTACAATGGGCTGGAGGTGTCATAAACTCCCCCACCTCCATACCTCTCGATCCCCTGCTGGTGGGTGTGAGAGATGTCTCTGTCGGATTGTGGTCCACGGTAACCTGACCCAAACAGGCAGCCATGACACATAGGACCAAGCAAGCAATGCGATGTCAAATGTAGGCTTACACAGAGCAATTATAGTATTTCAAAAGGCTAGGATGTTAGGTGCTAAAACATTTTGGCACTGCCTAAGCTGCAGCTCTAAGGTGTACAAAAGGCTAGGGTGTTAGGTGCTAAAACATTTTGGCACTGCCTAAGCTGCAGCTCTAAGGTGTACAAAAGGCTAGGATGTTAGGTGCTAAAACATTTTGGCACTGCCTAAGCTGCAGCTCTAAGGTGTACAAAAGGCTAGGATGTTAGGTGCTAAAACATTTTGGCACTGCCTAAGCTGCAGCTCTAAGGTGTACAAAAGGCTAGGATGTTAGGTGCTAAAACATTTTGGCACTGCCTAAGCTGCAGCTCTAAGGTGTACAAAAGGCTAGGATGTTAGGTGCTAAAACATTTTGGCACTGCCTAAGCTGCAGCTCTAAGGTGTACAAAAGGCTAGGGTGTTAGATGCTAAAACATTTTGGCACTGCCTAAGCTGCAGCTCTAAGGTGTACAAAAGGCTAGGATGTTAGGTGCTAAAACATTTTGGCACTGCCTAAGCTGCAGCTCTAAGGTGTATAAAAGGCTAGGATGTTAGGTGCTAAAACATTTTGGCACTGCCTAAGCTGCAGCTCTAAGGTGTACAAAAGGCTTGTGGTTTGGAAAGTACACTTCTCTCCTGGAACGGCCTGCCAACACAATGGACTGTGGGAAAAGGCAGTACCAGCAGGAGAACAACAAAGGACATTTTAACAACACTATTTCCACAGTCAACTCATTCTCTGTGAACATTCTGAGCTCAGTTCTTGACAGATTTAAGCTCCAGTCCAGTGGATGGATTTTTGGAGGGTCTTTAGCTGTGAGCCTTGCATGGACCCAATGCTGTCTGTCCACCATGGTTTGCCAAGCCACATGGGTGTTATGTTTGTCCCTTGTATAATTGGATAATGACAAGACTGTAGAGGATTTTACATGGGTTCTGTTGGATCGAAACAATGGCAATACATCCAAGTCTTCTGCCCTCAATCTGCCTGTTCCCTCCACGGCCTTAGCTGTTCACTTGCAGTATGGTAACCTCTTTCTTTCTCTCTTCCTCTCTCTCTTTCTTTGCAGGCTGTTGAAACCAACCTGGCTTCCAAGGACAGTCACTGGGTGTTTGTCAATGAGGTAGGCAAAGACAAGAGTATTTATGTTAATGCTGTTTTTACATCTCTCTCTATCGCTGTCTGGTCCCCTCTTTGCTTCTTTCCCCCTCTCTCTTTCTCTTTCTCCTCCTAACGACTATCTTTGCCCTCCCTCTATATACCCACAACAATTAAAAACAGTGAGTTGATGATTAAGGGAACATCCGTTCGACATCTTTTAGCTCAGGAGTCACCCACAGTGACTGAAGTTCAGTAGCACCTTGCAATGTGCGTGTCTTACAATGTTCAGTCAATGCACACTGAGCTCTAACAAAAGGAGTGTTCATTGTTTGATACAGCGCATTACAAGCATTGCCAAGTGGTTCATTAAGGATGCCTGAGCGTTTCCTCTTGGTCTGTTTACATTTCAATATGCCTGATTCTCCCACATCCACTTTAAGCATTTGCAGTTCTGGAAAAACAATTCTCATTTTATGAATTCTAAATTCTAAACTGTCATCCCTTGGTTAATTTGCCGGTGTTGCCACTCTGCCAGTTGCAAATTAAGAATTTAAATTCCAGAAAGATCTGTTTTAACAGTTCTGGTACCGCTATACACTTATTTAAGTATGCCACCACACAGAGTCTAGGTGTGCGTCCCAAATAGCAGTATTTTCCCGATATAGTATACTACTTTTTACCAGAGCCCAATGGGAATAGGATGCCATTTTTATGACGCAGCCTAGATCTTTGCCATAGACATAGTCTGGGTCTCTGGACCACTAGGATGCCACACTTGTTTTTCAGTATTGGCTGAAAGACTGAGACCGGGAGGGGGGCGAGGGGGCCCGAGACCGAGTCAAGACCAAGACCAGAACAATGCAAATCTAATCTAGTATTTCTGCGTTCATATTTCAGAAGAACGTATCCGTATCTTTAGACATTCAAAATGGTGACATAATGCATGCTGAGAGAAAATAAAGAGCCACTCTAAAAATGATCACTAACTCAAATGGGTCTCTAAATAATAGATGAAAAGACAAAAATATATAACAACTTCCTCAGTCTGCCCTTACTAATACACTGAACCAAAATACTCTAGTTTCAGACTCCTAATTATCCTTACACCTCTGAAGACGCGACTTCCATGCCAGTCGGAAGAACTTAGGTGTTTTGTCTCTGAACACTCAAAAGATGATTCCTCCACCGACTGTCAGATAACGGGAACCATGGGGTGTTAACAACACTAAGGTGGAAACTAGAGATCAATGACTGCCAATGTGTTCAGCCTGAGACATGCCATTTCGTTATCCTTATGCTCACACCTCACCATTGTTACAGCCCCCCTCCTCTCCCTTCCTTAATTGTCACAGACCCCCCCCCCCCAAAAAAAGTGTTCAAAAGTCAAATGGTAAAACATAACATATCTAATTAAATAAAACATGATTAAAAACTAGTATTCAAGATGAGCCAAGACATAAGTACAATTGTTTTTATTTATTATGAAATAAGGTAGATTAAATTGTAAAAATATATGCAATTGCACTGTAATGCCGGGACGCCCCTTGCACCGACATGCTGTGCCTTAGACAGCTGTGTACAACATAAGTCATAAGTTAAAAAATATATTCCAAACCCCTTTCCAAAAAAAAAGTTAGGGGCACAACAATGTTTTAAAATTGCAAACTCTCCTCAACAATGCCATAAACATTTATAAAAACAATAACACAATATCAATACCTTTTTCTAAACCATAAGTAATAAGGAGTCAAAAATAAAAAAGAAGAGGGTAATGTTCTGTATATACAGTTGAAGTCGGAAGTTTACATGCACCTTAGCCAATTACATTTAAACTCAGCTTTCACAATTCCTTAGATTTAATCCTAGTACAAATTCCCTGTTTTAGGACAGTTAGAATCACCACTTTATGTCAGATTAATTTAAGAGAGAATTATTTATTTCAGCTTTTATTTCTTTCATCACATTCCCAGAGGGTCAGCAGTTTACACACAGTCAATTGGGACATTTTGGGAAGCCTTCCACAAGCTTCCCACAATAAGTTGGGTGAATGTTGGCCCATTCCTCCTGACAGAGCTGGTGTAACTGAGTCAGGTTTGTAGGCCTCCTTGCTCGCACACGCTTTTTCAGTTCTGCCAACAATTTGTTTTGGGATTGAGGTCTGGGGTTTGTGTTGGGCACTCCAATACCTTGGCTTTGTTGTCCTTAAGAACAACTTTGGAAGTATGTTGGGGTCATTGTCCATTTGGAAGACCCATTTGCGACCAAGCTTTAACTGATGTCTTGAGATGTTGCTTCAATATATCCACATAATTTCACTCTTCATGATGCCATCTATTTTGTGGAGTGCACCAGTCTCTCCCGCAGCAAAGCACCCCCACAACATGATGCTGCCACCCCCATGCTTCATGGTTGGGATGGTAATCTTCGGCTTGCAAGTCTCCCTCTTTTTCCTCCAAACATTACGATGGTCATTATGGCCAAACAGTTCTATTTTTGTTTCATCAGACCAGAGGACATTTCTACAAAAAGTGCAATCTTTGTCCCCATGTGCAGTTGCAAACCGTAGTCTGGATTTTTATGGCGATTTTGGAGCAGTGAATTCTTCCTTGCTGAGCGGCCTTTCAGGTTATATCGATATAGTCCTGTTTTACTGTGGATATACACTGTAGATACTTTTGTACCTGTTTCTTCCAGCATCTTCACAAGGTAATTTGCTGTTGTTCTGGGATTGATTTGCACTTTTCCCACCAAAGTATGTTCATCTTTAGGAGACAGAACGCATCTCCTTCCTGAGCGGTATGACGGCTGCGTGGTCCCATGGTGTTTATGATTGCATACTATTGTTTGTACAAGATGAACGTGGTGCCTTCAGGCGTTTGGAAATTGCTCCCAATGATTAACCAGACTTGTGGAGGTCTACAATTATTTATTTTTTTGTCTTGGCTTATTTCTTTTGATTTTCCCATGATGTCAAGTAAAGAGGCACTGAGTTTGAAGGTCAGCCTTGAAATATATACACAGGTACACCTGCAATTGACTCAAATGATGTCAATTAGCCTATCAGAAGCTTCTAAAGCCATGACATAATTTTCTGGAATTTTCCAAGCTGTTTAAAGGCACAGTCAACTTAGTGTATGTAAAACTATGACCCACTGGAATTGTGATAGAGTGAATTATAAGTGAAATAATCTGTCTGTAAACAATTGTTGGAAAAATTGCTTGTGTCGTGCACAAACTAACTTGCCAAAACTATAATTTGTCAACAATACATTTGTGAAGTGGTTGAAAAATGAGTTTTAATGACTCCAACCTAAATGTATGTATACTTCCGACTTCAACTGTAGGTAAGCGTGAGTGTTCTGTATTTTCAGTGGCTTGCGAAAGTATTTACCCCCCTTGGCATTTTTCCTATTTTGTTGCCTTACAAGCTGTAATTAAAATTGATTTTGGGGGGATTTGTATATTTGATTTACACAACATACCTACCACTTTGAAGTGGCAAAGCATTTTTTATTGTGAGACAAAAAGGAAATTAGACGAAAAAAACAGAACTTGAGCATGGATAACTATTTACCCCCCCAAAGTCAATACTTTGTAGAGCCACCTTTTGCAGTTATTACAGCTGCAAGTCTCTTGGGGTATGTCTCTATAAGCTTGGCACGTCTAGCCAATGGGATTTTTTTACATTCTTCAAGGCAAAATGTCTCCAGCTCCTTCAAGTTAGATGGGTTCCTGCTGATGTACAGCAATCTTTAAGTCATACCACATATTCTCAATTGGTTTAAGGTCTAGGCTTTGACTAGGCCATTCCAATCAATTTAAATGTTTCCCCACTCAAGTGTTGCTTTAGCAGTATGCTTAGGGTCATTTTCCTACTGGAAGGTGAACCTCTATCCCAGTCTCAAATCTTTGGAAGACTGAAACAGGTTTCCCTCAAGAATTTCCCTGTATTTAGCGCGTCATCCATCATTCCTTCAATTCAGACCAGTTTCCCAGTCCCTGCAGATGAAAAACATCCCCACCGCGGGATGCTGCCACCACCATGCTTCACTGTGGGGATGGTATTCTCGGGGTGATGAAAGGTTTTGATTTTACCGTTTTTCTTGATGGCCAAAAAGCTAAATTTTAGTCTCATCTGACCAGAGTACCTTCTTCCATATGTTTGGGGAGTCTCCCCACATGCCTTTTGGCGAACACCAAACGTATTTTCTTATTTTCTTCTTTAAGCAATGTTTTTTTCTGGACACTCTTCCGTAAAGCCCAGCTCTGTGGATGGTACGGCTTAAAGTGGTCCTATGGACAGATACTACAATGTCCACTGTGGAGCTTTGCAGCTCCTTCAGGGTTATCTTTGGTCTCTTTGTTGCCTCTCTGATGAATGTCCTCCTTTACTGGTCCATGAGTTTTTGTCAGTGGCCCTCTCTTAGCAGGTTTGTTGTGGTGCCATATTTTTTCAATTGTTTGATAATGATTTAATGGTGATCCATGGGATATTAAAAGTTTCAGATATTTTTGAATAACCAAACCCTAATCTGTACTTCTCCACAACTTTGTCCCTGACCTGTTTTGAGAGCTCCTTGGTCTCCACGGTGCCGCTTTCCTGGTGGTGCCCCTTGCTTAGTGGTATTGCAGACTCTGGGGCCTTACAGAACAAATGTATATATACTGAGATCATGTGACAGATCATGTGACACTTAGATTTCACACAGGTAGACTTTATTTAACTAATTATGTGACCTCTGAAGGTAATTGGTTGCACCAGATTTTATTTAGGGGCTTCATAGTAAAGTGGGTGTATACATATGCACGCACCAATTTTCCTTTTTTATTTTTATTTTTTAATTTCACTTCACCAATTTGGACTATTTTGTGTATGTCCATCACATGAAATCTATTTAAATTACAGGTTGTAATGCAACAAAATAGGAAAAACTCCAAGGGGTATGAATACTTTTGCAAGACATTGTAGGTAAGTGTTTGCTTCTCAAAAAGTGTCTTGAGAAGCAGGTGTGAAGAGTCAGTGAAAATAGTCTCTAAGGTGCAAGTAATTGTCTGTGGTCTATTCCACATCAGATGTTTTGGGAAGGGCAGCGGTAAACTTGGATTGTTGCTCCGGTTTTCATTCTGATGCCACTTTTAATTCCCATAAGCCTGCTTGGCCCTTCTTCTCCGGAATGCTTCTGCGATCAAGTCCTCAAACTAAGGGGAACGCCAGGAGGGGAGATTATTAAAAATGCTGACTGTCCATAGCCTGTGAAATTACAGAAGACAATCACTTATTTTGCCCAAAAATCGAACTGTCTTGAACACTGGAGTCGAAAAGCTGAAAAAGAAAACACTAAAATCTGTGGAACAAGTCCAAACTTTTCAAAACTCAATACTGTATTTAGAATGTATGGATTGTCTCTGGCGACACCGCCTTCACTTTTTTATGTCCTGTTTCTTAGCTCTGTCTGGGGTGTCCGACGAATTAGGCCTCTCTCTTTCAGTCCAATACCGATTTGCATCTAAGGAGTCAGTGTGGTGTATTACACTGAATATAAATGCAACATGTAAAGTGTTGGCTGAAATGTTCCCTATGGACGAAAAGCCAATTTCTCTCAAATTTTGTGCACAAATATGTTTAGTGAACATTTCTCCTTTGCCAAGATAATCCATCCACCTGACAGGTGTGACATATCAAGAAGCAGATTAAACAGCATGATCATTACACAGGTGCATCTTGTGCTGGGGACAATAAAGGTCACTCTAAAATGTGCAGTTTTGTCACACAACGCCACAGATGTCTCAAGTTTTGAGGGAGCATGTAATTGGCATGCTGACTGCAGGAATGTCCACTAAAGCTGTTGCCAGATATTTGGATGTTCATTTCTCTACCATAAACCACCTCCAATATTGTTTTAAAGAATTTGGCAGTACGTCCAACCGGCTTCACAACCGCAGACCATATGTAACCACGCCAGCCCAGGACCTCCACATCCAGCTTCTTAACCTGTGGGATGGTCTGAGACCAGCCACCCGGACAGCTGATGAAACTGTGTGTTTTCATAACTGAACAATTACTGCACAAACTGTAAGAAACCGTCTCAGGGAAGCTCATCTGCGTGCTCGACGTACTGGGCAGATGGCCGGTGTGGGCGAGTGGTTTGCTGATCTCAAAGCTGTGAATAGAGTGCCTCATGGTGGCGGTGGGGTTATGGCATGGGCAGGCATAAGCTATGGACAATGAACACAATTGCATTTTATCTATGGAAATTTGAATGCACAGAGATACCGTGACGAGATCCTGCCCATTGTCGTGCCATTCATCCGCCGCCATCACCTCATGTTTCAGCATGAAAATGCACAGCTCCATGTTGCAAGGATCTGTACACAATTCCTGGACGCTGAAAATGTCCCACTTCTTCCATGGCCTGCATACTCATAAGACATGTCATCCATTGAGCATGTTTGTGATGCTCTGGATCGATGTGTATGACAGCATGTTCCAGTTCCCACCAACCCCTTTTTGGAGCTGGTGGAACCTGTGTGTGCTTGGGCTACCGTGAGCTTCCTAGTTAGGTATCCTCTGAACTGGCTTGGAGCGTGATTGTATGCCCCCATAATATGTTATACAGAGTGACCGACTAAAGGGGAACGTACAGTTATGAATATAACTACTGTTCCCTGAAGGAGGGGAATTTGGGCTCGCTGAAGACCTGTGCTAAATTGAGGAAACTCATGCGATCCCTGGTATCAGAGCCAGGAAGGCGGGGCTTCCGAGGGCAGGTTTGACAACCATTTGCCCGTTGGCCATGATTTCAATTTTCTTCAGGAGAATGTGATTGGTTGCTGACTCCCCATCGAATGTTATACCTCGTTCCCTCTTTCAGGGAACAGTAGTTATGTTCTTAACTGTTTGTTATAGGCCTACTAAATAAATGTTTGGAGTAGATTGCCTGCTGAGCTGAACTGGGGCAAGGTTTGAGGATAGACAAGGTGAAAGGGGATATTAAAACTTAACAAGAATGTAACATGTGTAATGATCCATGACCTTCCAGAGCCGACTAATCAAGACTGGTCAAGCTATGTTTTTATCATGTCTTCTCAATACTAAGCTACTTTTTATCATGAAAGATATTTTGACTTAAATGTACACACTCGGGAACAGACCATTTTAAACAGCGATAGTGAGTGCTCAACTTTCAAACAATTTCCCCCACTCTTCCCTCGTAGCTGCACAGAGCAAGTTGACATTTATTGGGATGAGTCTTGTTCTGGAGGCACAGCTGAGAGATTTCCACTATTTGGGCCTGCTGCAAAGTCAAAATTGGCTGTATATAGTAAAAATGCAGTATATAAGTTTCGGCATAAAGTTAGCAGTGGACATGAATGTACAGGTAACTGACAAAATCATGGAAACACTTCAGCGATTGAGTGATACAAAGTATATTGAAAGCAGGTGCTTCCACACAGGTGTGGTTCCTGAGTAAGGCTGTGGCGGTTATGAAAATTCATCAGCCAGTGATTGTCAAGCAAAGAACTGCAGGTCTCACGGTAATTGACCGATAATTAACACCAACCGAAAAGCCAGCGCTCCCCGATGCTTCGTTGGGTGGCTTCAGCTTTCTGGAAGAACTGACGCTGGAGTAGAGAAGCAGGTACAGTGACTGAACATTTAATTTTACCCAGGACAGGAATGGGGCCAGAACCGGGTAACCCAACAACATACATTAGTCAATTCTGAAGCGGGGAACAGAGCTGGGGAACAGACAGATATAGGGGAGGTAGTAACACAGGTGATTGAGTCCAGGTGAGTCCAATAAATCTCTGATGTGAATGACTAGGGAAGAAGATGTGTGTAATGATGGTGGTAGGAGTGTGTAGCGCAGGGCAGCGCCCTCGAGCGCCAGTGAGGGAGAGAGGGAGCAGGCGTGACACTGTTGTAAAGAGAAACAATGTGCTTAATATTGGGAAAGTTGTTAAATAAATACAGTTGGCCTAGACTATAGAAAGCGAATGGGATCCTCCTCTTTTTAATAGAGGCCATCACTCTTTTTTCTGACGCAATTTGCATAGCCTATAGAAATGTTGCGCAACGTGAGCTCATGGGCTCTCATGAAGTGTTTGATTAGATTTTCGATCACATTTGCATTGATGTCATAGTGATTACAGGGACAATATAGTGCTGAGTACCTGGCAGTTAGAACGTTTGGTAGGCTGCTAATGACCATCAGCAGCATCATAAATTGGAGAAGCCTAATTACCGTAAACTGTCACATATAATTTCACTGCCTTCATGACTCGCAACCTCTTGTGTGGTGGTAATACAGTCATGTAACAACACTATTCCTGAGTAAATTAAGCAATTAACATCCTATCATGCTTAAGGTCATGTATAAAAATGCTGGACAGGACATTATTTTGCCTACCATGTCTATGCCCCCATATGATTACTATGTCCCCATCCACAGGGCACGAGTTGTCACTGAATGGTTTGATGAGCATGAATACGATGTAAACCATATACCATAGCCATCTCAGTCACCAGATCTAAACCCAATTCAACACTAATGGGAGATTCTGTAGCGGTGCCTGGGACAGCATTTTCCACCAACATCAATAAAACACCAAATGATGGAATTTGTCATGGAAGAATGGTGTCACATCCTTCCAATAGCGTTCCATACATTAGAATCTATGCCAAGGTGGATTGAAGCTGGTCTGGCTCATAGTGGTCCAATGCCCTCTTAAGACACTTTATGTTAGTGTTTCCTTTATTTTGTCAGTTACCTGTATTATGAAAGGACTGTGGATGTTTGGCCTGGCAAAACCATTTTTAGAAGCTGACTGAATGGGAGCTGATCATTCTGAGTTTTCTTTATTCCGCTGGGCTCGGCAGGTCTCAAGAAGAAATGATGAATACTCATTGTCCAAGACCGAGTCAAGACCGAGTCAAGACCGAGTCAAGACCGAGTCAAGACCGAGTCAAGACCGAGTAAAAATGTATCTGACACCGAGACAAGACACTCAATTTGTGGTCTCCAGACACACTGCCTACAGTCTGCTTTTAAAAAACAATATAGACTATTAACATACATAGCATACATACAGTGCATTCGGAAAGTATTCAGACCCCTTGACTTTTTCCACGTTTTGTTACGTTACAGCCTCATTCTAAAATTGATTCAATAAATAAAATGCTATTGTTAAATATGGAGACCCTGCATGGATCATTTGCTTTGAACATCATCAGACATAATATTTGTTGCTAATATAGAAATATGTTTAATTAGGCTTAGATTGTCTTTGTTGTTGTTCAATTACATTTGACATCAGTCAAAATGAATAATAAAAAACTATTCTAAATAATATGTTTCTGAGAAAAGCGTTAGGACATGGATTTTTGGATTTTCTTTAAAGAGAGATCAGAAGTTTGCGTGACTCAGATGTTCCAGAGTTGTGTAGAATCACGCAGGGAAGCAATTCTTTACATTCAGCATCACTCCATCAAGGAAAATATAGTATTCTATCTTACAAAGATATCTACATATATTTCAGGATGTTGTATATCCTGGAAATAATCAGAGTTCATCTAAACTGTATGAAATATTACCACTTGGTTTCTAAAACCACAACTCAACAAAATCACAATCTCTTTTTGTCTTTGTCTTTTCTTTTAATAATTTTAAGCACATTTTAACAGGTTGAAGACCTATCAAACACTTTGTACTTTTTTGTAACACTTTTTACATAGACACGGCCCTGTTGTTACTTCATATCTCAGCAATAATGCCTTGCATTATGTCTGGGAACAAAGCACTTCAATTTGCTCAACTTGCCACTGACTCAACCATCAGCTCAACTTACCATAGTGCTAACATTTAGACTATTAGCCCCTACAGCTACAATGATGGCCTTTCATGCTAGGTTTAGGACCTCATATTAAAGCGTATAGAGGACCCCAATTGATGTATAAACAGTCTAAAATGGATCTTCTTTGGTTTAGACACAAGCATCATGAAACCCCTAACCTCTAACTTCATTTTACTTTGTGGAAATCCCATTTTTGGACATAACCTGCTTAGCACTTTGTCCATGTTGTTTCTTCCTCCATGAAAAGATGACCTCTTCTGAAATATATGGTCTAATTATTAATTTTGTGTATAGTTTCCTAGAAAAAAAGGTGTTTCAGGTTACCCCTTAGGCTCAGCTTACCCCTTAGGCTCAGCTTACCCCACTCCCCCCTACTGTGTGTGTGCACTGTTAATAATTTAGGTTTAAAAAATATGTTGCTTTTGAGGCTGTTTGTTAAAAACTATTCATAGCTTTTCTGTCAGAACCAGCAAATAGTTTTTCATCGTAATATTGAGCCAGCAATGTATGGTTCCAGTACCACCATATTGCATTTCAACACTGTGTAGCTAGCTTGTCCTAGCTGAGACACTCTAACCTTGGTGTTGTACTATCAGACAGATCTTCCAGAACAATGTTGTAGCTTTACATTACTTATTCATCTGCTACAGGGGCTGCAAAGGCCCAGGCCAAGATCAACACTACTCTAAATAAACATGAGTGTTTATGAAAGAGATCATGGACTTTTGCCAGGGGTAAACAGTTGTGTCCTCCATCCAAATATCTGTCTGTTATACGCTGAGTGTACAAAACATTAAGAACACCTTCCATTCTTGATACATTCTTGATGCACATGTGAGACTTTTGAACGTGAAAAACCCAGCAGTGTTGCAAAACCCAAAGTGGTGCACCTGGCACCTACTTCCATACACCAGTCAAGGGCACTTAAATTGTTTTTCTTGCCCATTCACTCTCAAACACAATCCATTGCTCTATTGTCTCAAAGCTTAAAAGTCCTTATTAAATCTGTCTCCTCCCCTTCATCTACACTGATTAAAGTGGATTTAACAACTATTTGTGACATCAATAAGGGATCATAGCGTTCACCTGGATTCACCTGGTCAGTCTATGTCATGGAAAGACCATGTGTCCTTAATGTTTCGTACACTCATTGCAAGTCCATAGTCTATTGTCAATCGTCCCTACCCTGGGCCACTCTCCTGTCTGGGGCTTGAGAGTCTAGAGTAGCTTGGCTCCAGTCTTCAGACCTGTTGGATGACCAGATGGTCTTCCCCAGGGGTTGGCATGATAGAAGCACGGTCTGTACAGTACCTGCAGTTGTTGGACACATCAGAGTGTGAAATCCGGAAGGGCATGGGAGGCCAGGCTCAGAACGTGGAGAAGAGCTTTAGGAGGCTAAACCAACCCCCAACCCTCCTCCTGGCCTACACTGCTGTGGGGATTTCCAGATGTACATTTACCTGAAAAAATCAGTGTGTAAAACTTTGCCATCTTTATGTGGATAAAATAAGAATGTGATGATGAGTTAAACATTACCCACACTGCTTTGCTTCCTAATTTTGTCAGAGAATCTGCACTTAACTCATGTGTCAGCTCTGAGTATTATTTTATAAAGCTGCGACCAGCATTTATTTCCCCTATATCACATTATAATTGTCGCATGAATGAATCATGCCAAACGGTCAGCAGCAGATGTGCCTGTTATTATTACCAAATCATGCAAGAATCAACTCTCTCATTGATGTGGAAGAGATATAGAACCGTAGGCTTCCCTGTAGGCTTCCCTTCAGACAGACAGAAAGCCCAAGCAAGCAGAAAATACCACAAAAACAAAGAAATATGAGAAGACAAGCCAACAGCTGTGGTGGTGGGGTGAGCAGGGAGCCTGGGAACTGGCAGTGGCTGACTAGCACCTATCCTGGGGGTGGATGTGGTGGGTGAGATAATGGGGCCCTGGGTCGGGTGGGTCTCCCCGGCAGGAGCTCAGAGATTGCCTGGAGGCTGAGTGAGCTATGTGTTGTCAACAGCAAGCAGACCCAAGGAAAACGAAAGAGCAGAAGGAATATGCTCTTTCACCATGAATCAAAGCATCCTTATTCCTACAAGTCTAAGAGATTCATCCTAAGGATGCAGCTCCTGCAGCACTGCCACCTGCTGAGACCGAGGCTGTCCTAATATGGACACCGTACACCATAGATTTCTGACGACACAGCTCTCGCTTAAGTTTTCCCTTTTCATGACTCTTTCACTTGGACGTCAAACATTTAAATGACCAATTTCCCTCTGACACACTCTTTCCCTCAGCGGATATTGAGGTTTCTACATGCAGAAAATTGCTTGAATATTGATTGTGGGTTTCCATTCTCATGTGCATTGTGCTGTTTAAATGGGTTTGGTCACTGTGCCCATGCCTGTTCTGAATCAAAATGAAAATACTCTTCAGGTACAGTGTCCGTATAAGGACAGTCTCAGCAGGACTTGTCGGTCTTGTCAGGAGACTGACAACAACTGAGAAGACTGACACTAGTCCAACTGAGACTGTTTTTATGTGGTGACCATACACAGGGACTCTGTTCAACCTTGTCATAGTAGTTACAGGCAGGACAGTTTTTGTTTCAACTTCACCTCTATAGAGTTTTTTTTATGCTGTAACATGTCTGTCCCCTTCTCTCAACCTCTCCCCTTCTCTCCCCCGCTCGTTATAGGAGATCAGCGACACAGAGATCATGGAGCTAGCACACAGTGCTTTGGGGCGGATGACAGTGATTCGTCAGATCTTTCCTCTGTGGAGGGACAGCAACGTGCGCTGCATGAGGAACAACCACCGCATCTCCTCCCTGCTCTGTGACCCACAGGAAGGATACCTACAGTCACTGGAGGTCAGTTCAACAAGGGACCTTTTCTGGCACCTTCACATCAAGGTCTTACAGTTGAAGTCGGATGTTTACATACACTTAGGTTGGAGTCATTAAAACTTGTTTTTCAACCACTCAACAAATTTCTTGTTAACAAACTATAGTTTTGGCAAGTCGGTTAGGACATCTACTTTGTGCATGACACAAGTCATTTTTCCAACAATTGTTTACAGACAGATTATTTCACTTCTAATTCACTGTATCACAATTCCAGTGGGTCAGAAGTTTACATACCCTAAGTTGACTGTGCCTTTAAACAGCTTGGAAAATTCCAGATAATGATGTCATAGCTTTAGAAGCTTCTGAAAGGCTAATTGACATCATTTGTCAATAGGAGGTGTACCTGTGGATGTATTTCAAGGCTTACAATCAAACTCAGTGCCTCTTTGCATGACATCATCACCTGAAAGGCCGCTCAGCAAGGAATAATTCACTGCTCCAAAACCGCCATAAAAAAGCCAGACTACGGTTTGCAACTGCACATGGTGACCAAGATTGTACTTTTTGGAGAAATGTCTTCTGGTCTGATGAAACAAAAATAGAACTGTTTGGCCATAATGACCATTGCTTTGTTTGGAGGAAAAGGGGGGGGGGGGCTTTCAAGCCGAAGAACACCATCCCAACCATGAAGCACGGGGGTAGCAGCATCATGTTGTGGGGGTGCTTTGTTGCAGGAGGGACTGGTACACTTCACAAAATAGATGGCGTCATGAGGGAGGGAAATTATGTGGATACATTGAAGCAACATCTCAAGATGTTGGAAGTTAAAACTTGGTCACAAATGGGTCTTCCAAATGGACAATGACCTCAAGCATACTCCCAAAGTTGTGGCAAAATGGCTTAAGGACAACAAAGTCAAGGTATTGGAGTGGCCATCACAATGCCCTGACCTCAATCCCAAAGAAGGTGTGTTGGCAGAACTGAAAAAGCGTGTGCGAGTAAGGAGGCCTACAAACCTGACTCAGTTACAACAGCTCTGTCAGGAGGAATGGGCCAAAATTCACCCAACATATTGTGGGAAGCTTGTGGAAATGTTTTACTTCAAGTTAAACAATTTTAAGGTATTGCTACCAAATGATAATTGAGTGTATGTAACATTCTGACCCACTGAGAATGTGATGAATTAAATAAAAGCTGAAATAAATCATTCTCTCTACTATTATTCTGACATTTCACATTCTTAAAATAAAGTGTTGATCCTAACTGACCTAAGAGAAGGAATTTGTACTAGGATTAACTGTCAGGAATTGTGAAAAATGGAGTCTAAATGTATTTGGCTAAGGTGTATGTAAACTTTAAACTTCTACTGTATATGCCCAGGGTCGAGAATCTTTCCTGACCATGTTACCTGACCAAGGGCCCTAGTCCCGAGTTATTCCTGGTCAGGAGATTTGTTCAGGAAAAAAAGTCTATCCCCACATATGACATTCAGAGCCAAATTGCACTTGTGCTTCATTAATATGTTCAAGGTCGATCATAACAAATAAATAAGAAATAACAAGTATGTGTGTTGAATACATTTGAGTTCTATGCCAATGTTTTCTTTTACTGTTATCTGATGCTGCCAATGGGACAAAGTCAGTGACCCCTGTCACATGTTATGGCAGTGATAGCCCCAGAGTTAAAGAGCCTTCTGATTGTTTAGAGTATCACTGAGCCTGTGACCTGGGGGCTCCTGAGGCCCCTGAGGGTCAACAGCACATACTGTATAGTGTATCTCCTATTGCGTGACAATGGATGATGAGAAGTTACACAAGGCTGGGCTATTGACATGTGCTGGAATACAGTGACAGGTGTTTGGGGTCTGAAGGACAGATAAAGAAAAGTTGGTTGAGAGGATATAAATATAATCAATAGGAGAATGGGGATGCCAATTCTTGTGATTCTATTTCTATGGTTGAGAGGACAAGGATGCTAGCGAGGCGTTAGGTACCCTGTGGTTCCTATTGACTCATTGGAACGGCTGTCGTAGGTGGAAGAAGGAGAGGACCAAGGTGCAGCGTGGTACGTGTTCATGATATTTTAATTACACTGAACACTAGAACAAAAATAACAAAACGGAACATACGAAACAGTCCTGTCTGGTACAGAGACAGAGACAGAAATGACTACCCACAACGCAAAGGCGAAAACAGGCTGCCTAAGTATGGTTCTCAATCAGAGACAACGATAGACAGCTGCCTCTGATTGGGAACCATACCAGGCCAAACACCTAGAAATACAAACATAGAACAGAACATAGAATATCCACCCCAACTCACGCCCTGAACAACCTAAAATAGAGACATAAAAAAGGAACCACGGTCAGGACGTGACAGTACCCTCCCCAAAGGTGCGGACTCCTGCCGCAAAACCTAAACCCATAGGGGAGGGTCTGGGTGGGCATCTGTCCACGGTGGCGGCTCTGGCGCGGGATGTGGACCCCACTCCACCTTAGTCTGGGCCCATTTCGGTGGGGCCTTTGGAGCGGCAAACCCTCGCCGCCGACCCCCGACTGGGGACCCTTTCAGCGGGTCCCGACGAATAGACGGGAGACTCCGGCAGTGCCGGAGTGAAGGGCGACTCCGGCAGCGCCGGAGTGAAGGGCGACTCCGGCAGCGCCGGAGTGAAGGGCGACTCTGGCAGCTCCTGACTGACGGGCGGCTCTGGCAGCTCCTGACTGAAGGGAGACTCTGGAAGCGCCGGACAGGCGGAAGAACCTGGAGGGAGGAGATGGAGATACAGCCTGGTCCTCGGAGGAGACACAGGATAGACCGGGCCGTGGAGGCGCACTGGAGGTCTCGAACTAAGAGCCTGAACAAGCTGTCCTGGCTGGATGTTGATTTTAGCCCGGCACTTACGGGGCGCAGGCACAGGACACACTGGGCTGTGCAGACACACGGGAGTGCGTAGGGCTGGTGCCATATAACACGGACCGAGGAGACGCACTGGAGACCAGATGCGCTGAGCCGGCTTCATCCCTCCTGGCTCGATGCCCACTCTAGCCCAGCTGATACGAGGAGCTGCGATGTAGAGCACCGGGCTATGTATGCGCACTGGGGACACCATGCGCTTCACTGCATAACACGGTGCCTGCCCGGTCACTCTGTCTCCACGGTAAGCATGGGGAGTTGGCTCAGGTCTCCTACCTGACTTTGCCCTGTGCCCCGTGTGCCCCCCAATACATTTTTGGGGCTGCCTCTCGGGCTTCCTTGCCAGCTGTGTTCCCTCGTACCACTGGTTCACCTCTCCTGCTGCCTCCGCTCTCCTGGCTGCCTCCACCTGTTCCCATGGGAGGTGATCCCTTCCAGCCAGGATCTCCTCCCATGTGTAGGATCCCTTCCCATCCAGAATGTCCTCCCATGTCCATTCCTTCTTCTTATCACGCTGCTTGGTCCTTTTGTGGTGGGTAGTTCTGTAACGTCTGTCGTAGGTGGAAGAAAGAGAGGACCAAGGTGGTACGTGTTCATGATCTTTTAATTACACGGAACACTAGAACAAAAATAACAAAACGGAACAAACGAAACAGTCCTGTCTGGTACATAGACAGAAAGCAACTACCCACAACTCAAGGGAGAAAACAGGCTGACTTAGTATTGTTTTCAATCAGAGACAACGATTGACAGCTGCCTCTGATTGGGAACCATACCAGGCCAAACACCTAGAAATACAAACATAGAACAAAACATAGAATATCCACCCCAACTCACGCCCTGAACAACCTAAAATAGAGACATAAAAAAGGAACTACGGTCAGGACGTGACACTCATTTTGTTTTGTTAGTTGTTTTGCTTTCAGTCTCCTGAGTCTCTCAAAAATCATTTTTTCAGACTAAACATCCCACTCATATACATGTTTCTAGTTTACTCATCAAGTAACCTGCACTTCATTCCCAAAAAAATGAATCAAATTTTATTCGTCACATGCTTCATACAAAATGCAGAGAGAAAGAAAATACTTAATAATAAATAGACAGTGAGTAACGATAACTTGGCTGTATACACGGGGCACCAGTACAGAGTCGATGTGCAGGGGTATGAGGTAATTGAGGTACCTACCTCAACATATAACTAGGAATTCTCGCAAACTTGGCTGAGTAAACGCTGAGTACTTCCTGCAGTTTATTGACAAGAATATGTTTTTGAATACATTACCCCTTTTGAATACATTACCCCTTTTGAATACATTACCCCTTTTGAATACATTACCCCTTTTGAATACATTACCCCTTTTGAATACATGCAGTATAGGAATCAACAAAAGTACAGCATGATGACAAATGTATCATAGATACCCCTTTGATATGGCAGCTAGATAGCAGCTAGACATGATCGATCAACCACCCAACAAAATCACACGGATGCTGCTCTCTGACATCCCTCCCCTCTGTTCCTCATTTATGTATCCAGAGGTGTCTCTGAATGGAGAAAAAAAACTTGAACCCACCTGAACTCTCGCTATCGCTAACCGTTAGCAGATGGCCCAACTCCTCAGGGGGCTCCTATCTCAATAATTCATGAAAAAGAGGGTTAAATGCTCTTTGATGTTAAATCACCTTCGTGACATGGCAAACGCTGGTTCATGCTGCCGGCGAACCCCGTCAGCGGTTTATCACAAAATTTGCAATTTCAACACTACTGTATCTACTTCCCCCCTGGAAAGATGTCAGTTCGCCATGTATTAACAAATTTGTCATATCCGCTCGTTCACTCGGTCGGTATTTGTATTTTGTATTTATTGTGGATCCCCATTTACTACTGTTCCTGGAGTCCATAAAAAATTAAGGCATTAATATACAGTACACTAATACATTTTTAAAACAGATTTCACAATACTTAAGTGTGTGCCCTGTGGCTACCACTCTAGTACAACACACTATCCAGGTGTACGTGTGTGTACAGTGTGTATGCTATGTTTGTTTTGTATGTGTGTATTTGTACCTGTGTGTGTGACTCTTCACATAAGGTGTATTTTTATCTGTTTTTTAAAATCTGATTTGACTGCGTCTGTGAGTTACTTGATGTGGAATAGAGTTTCATGTAGCCATGGCTCTATGTAGTAGTATGCACTTCCCATTGTCTGATCTGGACTTTGGCACTGTGAGGAGACCTCTGGCGGCATGTCTTGTAGGATATGTATGTGTCCAAGCTGTGTGCTAGTAGTTTAAACAGACAGCTCGGTGCATTCAACATGTCAGTAATTGTTACCAAAACAAGTAGTGATGAAGTCATTCACTTCTCTACTTTGAGCAATGAGAGATTGACATGCATATTATTCATGTTAGATCTACGTGTACATTTAAGGGCCAGCTGTGCTGCCCTGTTCTGGGACAGTTGTAGTTTTCCCAAGTCTCTCTATATGGCACCTGACCACACGGCAGGGCAGTAGTCCGGGTGTGACTAAACTAGGGCCTATAGGACCTGCCTTGTTGATATTGTTGTTCTCCCCATCTTAGCTACTGCTGTATCAATTTGTTTTGACCTTAAACAGTTTACAATCCAGGGTTACTCTAAGCAGTTTAGTCTCCTCAGTTTAGTCATCTCAATTTCCACATGATTCATTACAATATTTAGTTGAGGTATTTGGAGTTTAGTGAATGATTTGTACCAAATACAATGCGTTTATTTTTTGAAATATTTAGGACTAACTTATTCCTTGCCACCCATTCTGAAACTGACTGTAGATCTTTAAGTGTTGCAATGATTTTACTCGCTGTTGTAGCTGACTTGTATAGTGTTGAGTCATCCGCATACATAGTGTAGACACACAGGCTTGATTTACTCAGAGCCAGTGGCATGTCGTACTGGCGTACACCAAATCACTTCCACAATGTGGCGTTCCATTCCACTTCTCTGGGTGACATTGAGTTTGACTGAGATCGCTGATCGCAGATCTCTTGATTGAGGCTTCTAAAGGGGTCACTTGTTGATCTCTGGTTGAACCTCTTGCATCAAACCTGTTGTGATAGTGAAGTAATCTGAAGGTTATTGTCAAATACACAGAGATCAGGACAGGCCACACACAGCTAACAACAAGGCGGAGGAAAGGACTGAAAACATAGAGAGAATGCTGTTGTTGTTCTTGCCTTCTCTGTCAGTGATAGAGAGATTTAGGTCCAGGGGGTTGGGATTGATGGGGACGTTGTAGCCAGTGTCGCTGTCCCAGGTCTTCAGTTACAAACTACCCAGCAGATGCAGTCCGCAGCCCAGCCTTAGTTAGCCCTGCTCAGCTTTAGCCCTGCCTTGACTTAGTTAGCCCGGCTCATAGTTGTCCTTGAGGCTTCTACTCTGGCCACAGACTAGTGTAGACAGCTCTATGCATTACTACACTCTAGTAGGCCTGCACATTGTTGGCCTGATCCTCATCCATATGTCATGTTCTCACTCTAAAATGACAAAAGGCATAATAATTAAGTTATCATATCATGATGTGGGGTGAATGTGTGCCATAGCCTATAGTATTATCATGCGGATGCAGCTCCATGTTGTTTAAAACCTCTACAGGATCGGTGTGTCCCCCATGGGACGGTTGATCTAACGTAGGCTAATGTGATTAGCATGAGGTTGTAAGTAACAAGAACATTTCCCAGGACATTGACATATCTGATATTGGCAGAAAGCTTAAATTCTTGTTAATCTAACTACACTGTTCAATTTACAGTAGCTATTACAGTGAAATAATACCATGCTATTGTGAGGAGAGTGCACAGTTTTGAATTTGAAAATGCATTAATAAACCAATTAGGCACATTTGGGCAGTCCTGATACAAAATTTTGAACATAAATGTGATGGTTCATTGGATCAGTTTATACACTGCTGCCATTGAGTGGCCAAAATCTCAAGTGCGCCTGGGATGGAATAATACATTATAGCCATCCTGTTGCATTTCAAAGATGATGGTATTATCTTTTACCAGATCTAATGTGGTATATTCTCCTACATTCATTTCACATTTCCACAAACTTTAAAGTGTTTCCTTTCAAATGGTATCAAGAATGTGCATGTCCTGGCTTCAGGTCCTGAGCTACAGGCAGTTAGATTTGGGTATGTCATTTTAGGCGGGGAAAAAAAAGGGGCAGATTCTTAATGTTGCTTTTCCAATGTGGTGGAGAAGGGAGACGGCATGAATTGTCAGTGCAGAGGATGTCATTATCATAGCCTAGTGTGATGTCTGCGTCTTCTGCCTCTGAAACAGTTGGACTGCTCCGCTGCTTATTTGTCACTGTGCGTTTAGTTTCTGCTCCATGTCGCTGGGTTGATTCTGGAGCTGGACTCACATCTGGTCAAGGGGACTGTCATGCTGTGTGTCACTTTGATAGGGGAGTGTGTGTATGTGTGTCTGTGTGAGTGTGCGTGGGCGTCTTGCGGGCCTGCGTGCGCCATGCGGGCACGCGTGCACACGTGTGTCTGTCTGAGAGTGTGAATGCATGTGTGTTTTGGGGGGCCTCATGTGGGGCTCATTCAGCCCAGCGGTTCCTGATGTCCCCAGCTGTGTCCCACTCCCAGTCAGAGTGCCTTCTATTCCCGGAGGTAATTAGGATTAGCACCCCTTCACTCCCCATCAGAGCCAGAGCAACATCTGTGGCGCTGCTAAGAGCAATAACCACAGGGCTCTGTTTATGAAGCTTTTCTGAGCTTTGTTTATGCAGTACCTTTCCATGTCCAGATGCCGCACAAACAGACAATAACCATTGGAAATCGTGGTCCTATTAAAAACATCAAAACACACCAGTCCTACCATTCCTTAATGGTGCAGCTTCAATTTTAATTTTGTACAATGAATAGGTTGTGCATCTACAATGATTTAATCACATATCAATGTTTAACTGGTTCCCATGGTCTTCAATCTCTGTTGTGTGTGTTTTCAACAGAGATCCTGGAAATGTATTGTTTAACACAACATTTGACAATTTTATCCGTTTCTAGAATGACCAAGATGGTTGATTTTCAGTCATGTTGCTATGATGCCAATGTCCATTGTAGAGTTCTATATCTAATTCTATGCTGTTTTCTCCCTCCTCACTCTCTCTATATGCCTTTGACTGTCTGTACTTCAGGTGTCCAACCTATACCTGTATGACAGCGTGCTGGCACTGGCCAATGCCTTCCACAGGAAGTTGGTGGACAGGAAGTGGCACAGCATGGCCAGTCTCAACTGCATCAAGAAGTCCACCAAGCCATGGAACGGAGGCTGGTCCATGCTGGAGAACATCCAGATGGTAAATATAGTACAACATTTTAGTTCAGAACATGAATATGAACCTTTTTCTATATATATATATATATATATATATACAGAGGCTTGCGAAAGTATTTTTCCTATGTTGTTGTCTTGCAACCTGGAATTAAAATGGATTTTAGGGGAGTTGTATCATTTGATTTACACAACATGCCTACCACTTTGAAGATGCAAAATATTTTAATTCAATTTGAAATAAAGACAAAATAAATAAGACAAAAAAAACAGAAAACTTGAGCATGCATAACTATCTGGATGATAGCAGGGTGAACAGGCAGTGGTTCGGGTGGTTGATGTCCTTGATGATCTTTATGGCCTTCCTGTAACAACGGGTGGTGTAGGTGTCCCCCCCAAAGTCAATACTTTGTACCACTGTTGTGTCGTCCGCAAACTTGATGATTGAGTTGGAGGTGTGCGTGGCCACGCAGTCGTGGGTGAACAGGGAGTACAGGAGAGGGCTCAGAACGCACCCTTGTGGGGCCCCCGTGTTGAGGATCAGCGGGGAGGAGATGTTGTTGCCTACCCTCACCACCTGGGGGGCCCGTCAGGAAGTCAGGAAGTCCAGTATATATACAGAGGCTTGAGGTATTTTTCCTAGTATCATTTGTTGCCTACCACTTTGAAGATGCAAAATATTTTAATTCAATTTGAAATAAAGACAAAATAAATAAGACAAAAAAAAACAGAAAACTTGAGCATGCATAACTATCCCCCCCCCCCCCCCCAAAGTCAATACTTTGTAGAGCCACCTTTTGCAGCAATTATAGCTGCAAGTCTCTTGGGTATCTATAAGCTTGGCACATCTAGCCCCTGGGATTTTTGGCCATTATTCAAGGCAAAACTGCTCCTTCTCCTTGAAGTTGTATGGTTTGAGGACTGGGCTTTGACTTGGCCATTCCAAGATATTTAAATGTTTCCCCTTAAACCACTCGAGTGTTGCTTTAGCAGTATGCTTAGGGTCATTGTCCTGCTGGAAGGTGAACCTCCGTCTCTGTCTCAAATCTCTGGAAGACTGAAACAGATTTCCCTCAAGAATTTCCCTGTATTTAGCACCATATATCATTCCTTAAATTCTGACCAGTTTCCCAGTCCCTGCCAATGAAAAACATCTCCACAGCTTGATGCTGCCACCACCATGCTTCACTATGGGAATGGTGTTCTCAGGGTGATGAGAGGTTTTGGGTTTGCGCCAGGCATAGCGTTTTCCTTGATGGCCAAAAAGTTCAATATTAGTCTCATCTGACCAGAGTACCTTCTTCCATATGTTTGGAGAGTCACCCACATTCCTTTTGGCGAACAACAACGTGTTTGCTTATTTTTTTCTTTAACTTCTTATGGTATAGGGGACGGTTGCGTCCCACTTGGGAAAAAAACAGGGAAAATGCAGCGCGGCAAATAAAAAAAACGACATAAAACTCAAACTTTCATTAAATCACACGTAAGATATTCAATTAAAGCTACACTCGTTGTGAATCCAGCCAACATGTCAGATTTTAAAAACACTTTTCGGCGAAAGCATAAGAAGCTATTGTCTGATGATAGCCCAATAGTAAACAAAGAGGGTAGCATATTTCAACCCTGCAGGCGCCACACAAAACGCTGAAATAAAATATAAAACATGCATTACCTTTGACGAGCTTCTTTTGTTGTCACTCCAATATGTCCCATAAACATCACAATTGGTCCTTTTGTTCGATTAATTCCATCCATATATATCCAAATGTCCATTTATTTGACATGTTTGATCCCCCAAAAAAACAGCTTCCAAAAGTTGCCTGTAAACTTTGCCAAAACATTTCAAACTACTTTCGTAATACAAGTTTAGGTATATTTAAACGTTGATAATCGATCAAATTGTAGACGGGTCTATCTGTGTTTAATACAGGAAGACAACAAACCATGCTACTTTTCACGTTTTGTGCACTCTCAACAGTGTTACCCAGTTCCTAGATGGCCTACTTCTTCATTGCACAAATGAATAACCTCAACCAAATTCCAAAGACTGGTGACATCCAGTGGAAGCGGTAGGAACAGAAAACAAGTGCCTAACAAATATCGTTTCCCAGTGAGGACTCACTGAACAAACAGAGACCTAAAAAACAGTTAGTCCTCAGTGTTTTGCCTGCTACATAAGTTATGTTATACTCACAGACATGATTCAAACAGTTTTAGAAACTTCAGAGTGGTGTCTATCCAATTTGTAAGTCGCTCTGGATAAGAGCGTCTGCTAAATGACTTAAATGTAAATGTAATATGCATATCCTAGCCTTTGGGCCTGAGTAGCAGGCAGTTTACTCTGGGCACGCTTTTCATCCGGACGTAAAAATACTGTCCCCTACAACAGTGAGGTTAAAGGGATAGTTCACCCAAATTACAAAATTGCATATTGTTTGCCTTACCCTCTAAGCCAGTGGTAACCAAACGGTCGGTTGTTCTTCAAGGCATCCCTAGCCGATCACCAAATGTTTCTGTAGAAAAGCCAATGATAAAGCTGTGTGCTCCTTTTTAATGTTTTTTTTGTATTGCGCTGTTGGCAGTAGGTGCACTTGATTCAGAAGCCCTGTGTGCTGTGAAGACAAAGTGTTCAAATTTTGAACCATGTCATTTGTTTGATGGAACAAACTCTGCTTACCCGGTTGACCAGGAGAGCTGTGTCTAAATCAAGTGTGCCTACTGTACTGGCCAATCGGAAAGCCCAAATTACCATACCTACATCTTCCACGACCCCATAGCAATGTTTGATACTAGCCTATGGGAAATTTCATGATGTTTAAAACCATGACCAGAAAGAGTCTGTCAAAGAATATAGCAAAGAGCTGATTTTTTTACGAGTGAGTTAATGTTTAAGTTTTTATTCAGCACTGTCAACACTTTTACAAAACATAAAACATGCTTCTTATTTGTATTAACAGCTCATCGAGTCTATTTTAATATTGAGGAATATTTCATAGTAACAACATGAATTTGTGCATGAAGCAGGAATAAGGCGATGCGACTAGAGTGGAAGACGGTGTCCCCTCTCTCTGTTCAGGGTTTATTCATTCTTCCGATTCTGTTGTAAAACGTTTCTTTTAACAGAAAGCACACTGAATGAAACGAGGAGAGACCTACCTCCATTTGTCCAATAGAAACTCTTGTTTTAGTTGCAAAACGAAATGATTTGCAGCTGTTTGACAGAATGAATACACCCCAGTCTCACCTGAGGAAAAGAGAGAGCAGGGACCATAAGAGGCAGACCCTCTGCTGTTCTCTCCTTCCACTGAGACTGACCATCAGATGCAGGTACCATCAGCCCAGTAAAATAAAAAAGCTAATTATTTGCTAATTATTTCAGGCCAAGAATAGTATGGACAAGGTATGAAACTAATCCGTGCCCTGGTTTAGTTTCCTTGGCACTCTTTTAACATGCTAATGTGACACAAATCCCACTCAAGTCATGGGACCAATATTTGCAGTTTTCATACATCATGTACAAATCATCCAAATGTATCTAAAATTGTTAAGCTCAACATAGTCACTTATAGATGATGACTTGAATGGGATTTGTCCCACAGAGGCTAAAATGTTTTCATGTGGAAACAGTGCTAGGTAAACTAAACTAAACCATGAATTGCTGTCATACCTTGTCCATAGAATGCTTACTGGGTAAGGAACCCAATATGTCCATTTTGTAATTTGGGTGAGCTATCCCTTTAAGGTCAACGACATCATGAACTTCACCCAGTACCAGGACATTTTGGCCAAACACCTGGTTGTCTCTGTCAGGAGGTTGAAACTTGACAGTAAGTGGATCTTCCAGTAAGACAATAACCCCACGCACACATCAAAATCTGCAAATAAATGTCCACAAAATCAACATCAGTCTCTGGACTTGAACCCCATTTTAAACCTGGGTTTTGAATTGAAGAAAGCAGTCCATAAGCATAGACAAAGGATGTCAAGGATCTGGAAAGATTCTTTATGGAGGAATTGTCTAAGATCACTCCCAATTTTTTCTCCAATCTCCCAAAAACATGTTAGAAAAATGCTCAATGCCGTTATCCTCGCAAGATGAGGTTTTGAAAATAGGGTTGTCAATAGTTTTGCCCCTCATACATTTTGCAAAAATAAATTATTACTCATTTAACAAATTCTCTTTCTCTGAGCAATTGAATTAGTTTAAAATAATATAATTTTCCAGTTTCTTTTCCATAAAATATAGCTCAGTATTTGGATTATTTCTCACCTACTGTCTTTTTTGCTCATCTTTACCAAGGGTGCCAATAATTTTGGGCTTGACTGAATTTGTCTCAGAGAAATTGGCCTGTACCTAGCACAGTGACGTTGGTTCAAACATGCAAACTGATTCAACCACAATATTAATTGGCTCACATGCTGACCAGACCGGACACGTCGCGTGCACGAGCGTCGCAAAATAAATGTAGAAATCCATGTTATTCAATTATTGCACCCACACTGCCCACGTGCGCCAACGAGCGTCTGCGATGCCAATGGCTAAAATAGAAGTCATTCCTATTTCTGATGCAGATCGCGCTGCAAGTTCTGCCTCTCCCATCTCCTCATTGGTTTATAGAAGCAGGTACCCACGTGCCATCTCCTCATTGGTTATACCCACGTGGGTGATTGAAAGACTAAATGTTTTGCCGGTCGTCGTGGTAATACTTTGAAAGTGTAGATGCCAGTTACTATATAAGTTCATAGATGAAAAGCCTGGAAGGAGAAGAGATGACTGGAAACGATTCAGTTGGCCGTTTTATGTGTGGATTAATTGTCGGAGTACCTGTGCATTTCAGGTAAAATAACAACTCAATGTTTATATCCCAGGACAAATTAGCTAGCAACAGCAAGCTATCTAAATAGGACAAATTAGCTAGTAAGTGCAACCTAACTAGCTAAATTGCCATACATGTTTAATGCTTTTCGACCTGTCCCCAAAGTAATGTAATTGGTTCATAGTTTGTTTTGATATTTTAACCTGCATGTCATGATCACGTTTGGTTTAGGGGACAAAATAAATGTATGCACGATAGCGCACGCACACAGCCAATTTGGGTTCCATGTTAGGGAGTGCACCGGTTTCATTATGGACTTGATATTAAAGGACTATTTAAAGCAGGATGGCGCTGACAGAGATGGTCGCCTTTCTTCGATTCCTTTGGAAACTACGCAGTATTTCGTTTTTTTAATGTATTATTTCTTACATTGTTAGCTCAGAAAATCTTAAGTGTTATTACATACAGCCAGGAAGAACTATTGGATATAAAAACGACGTCAACTTACCAACATTATGACCAGGCATACGACTTTCTCGAAGCGAATCCTTTGTTCGGACCTCCACCCAGGACAGTGGATCTAATCTCAGAAGCCGACCCAAAAGATGACTTGTGTCCTGCATAAAGTAGATGTCCTAAATGACTTGCCAAAACTATAGTTTGTTAACAAGAAATATGTGGAGTGGTTGAAAAACTAGTTTTAATGACTCCAACCTAAGTGTATGTAAACTTCCAACTTCAACTGTAGATATTATTATTCCTCCCTTTAGATGTGTGTATTAGGTCGTTGTTGGGGAATTGTTAGATTACTTTTGATATATTACTGCACTGTTGGATCTAGACGCACAAGCATTTCACTACACTCACATTAACATCTGCTAACCATGTGTATGTGACCAATCACATTTGATTTGACAGTTGGTCTTGTCATGACACTGAGACCTCACTCTAGAAATTGAAACGATATTATCTCTCTCTTTCTGCCTCCCTCTCTCTCTCCTCACAGGGACATATCACAGGTCTCACAGGAACAATGGATTTCAAAGCGAATGGATCCAATTCTCACGTTCAGTTTGAAATTCTGGGCACCAGCTTCAGCGAGACGTTTGGAAAAGACGTGAAAAGGGTGAGTATGATGATTCCGCTACTGATGTGCATTCCTCCGTTGGCTCAAGATGGCTTTATGTCTGACAGATATTTTTGAGTTTGTTCTCCTCTGCGCAGTTCTGAAGCTACGGACCTCTGTGGTACTACCCAGTGGTATTGCAGCACAGCAAGCCTCTACAAAGTAGTCAGTAAACCATTTCTTTAAAACAGAGGAGGTTATGGCCCATAAATTGCTGGCAGCGATCTCTGAGGTGTCTTGGGTTGGGTTTCATAGCACACAGAAATTGAAAGTGTGGAAACCCTGTGGAATATGGTGCAGTCCTTGAGGCAAAGCATACACAACAATCTGCCAGGATACTGTTGGGTGTCTCTTTGAATTGTACTGAGAAATGTAATATACTCTACAATATCTAGGTTATTTCTACATTGATGGAAAAAAAATAGGTTAACCGGCATGATCAAAAGTCTCTATGTAGGTCTGTGTTCTATAATGCAAATTGTCATCGGTGGTGGAAAAAAAACAATTGTCATATTTGAGTAATAGTAAAGACACCTTAACAGAACATGACTCAAGTAAAAGTGAAAGTCACCCAGTGTAACGATGTTTGCTGAGAGTCAGGAAGCAAGTTCAGGGAGTGAGTGTTTTAATAAATAAATACAACCTTGTACAAAATAAGAAACACGAACACAGACATGATACAGGAACAGAAACAATAACGCCTGGGGAAGGAACCAAAGGGAGTGACATATAGAGGGAAGGTAATCAGGGAAGTAATGGAGTCCGGGTGAGTCTGATGACGCGCAGGTGCGCGTAACGATGGCGACAGGTGGGCGCCATAACGAGCAGCCTGGTGACCTAGAGGCCGGAGAGGGAGCACACGTGACACCCAGCAAAATTCTACTTGAGTAAACGTCAATGTATTTGATTTTAAATACACTTAAGTATTAAAGTAAATGTAATTGCAAAATATACTTAAGAATCAAAAGAATAAAACATTTGAAATTGCTTATATTAAGCAAACCAAAATGGCACAATTGTATTTTAGTTTTAAAATTGTGGATAGCCAGGGGCACACTACAAAATTAGGAACACATTAGGAACACCTTCCTAATATTGAATTGCACCCCCCTTTTTGCCCGCAGAACAGCTTCATTTCATTGTGGCATGGACTCTAAAAGGTGTTCCACAGGGATGCTGGCCCATGTTGACTCCAATGCTTCCCACAGTTGTGTCAAGTTGGCTGGATGTCCTTTGGGTGGTGGACCATTCTTGATAAACATGGGAAACTGTTGAGCGTGAAAAACCCAGCAGTGTTGGAGATCTTGACACTCAATATTAGTGTTCCTAATTTTTTGCACACTCATGGTATATAAACACAGGAAAATCTGTTTTTTTGACTGCACTGGGACTTTAAGACATAAACACACCAATGTGTAGCCTCTCATATGTTAACATACTCCTATACTGCTGTGCCATTATTGCATTTCTATTGCACACATTATTTCATCTAATGTAGTACTGTGCTTTTTTCTGATCAAACGCCAGTCAATACAGTGTCAATCATCCTGTAATGCCGACTGTAGGACAAGCAGCAACAGGGTCACTGTCAACACAGCACACACTGTATATGGCCGGGGAAGCACACACTGTAGGCTGTCTCTCAAGTAATACCCTATATTCCCCATATAGGGCATTATTTTCGACAAGGGTCCTATTCCGAACCCTCTGTGTGTCAAGTCAAAAGAAGTACACTCATTTGGGAATAGGGTATTAATTGAGACACAGACGCTGTCTGCTCCTCTGTCCCATTGGGGAGACTCCTCTGTGTCTCCTGACTAGAGTGTATTATGCGGTTACGCTCTTATGCTGAGATGCCTTCACTGGCGCTCGCTCAGGAGAGGACAGCCATCACTAAAAGGAGGGATGCCTGTCAGATGTAAACGTCATATGACTCCCCAAATAACAAGGCCATGCTCCATGACTGGGAGAAATGTCAGCCATTGCCCAACGGCGATTCGTCTTTGAATTGTTAGGGGGGAAAGTGTCGAAGAGTACTGTGTCTAGTAAATAGCCTGGTTTCAAGTGCTTTTCTTCTTTATATATTTGTTATTTTGTGACGTTTTATAGGTTTTTCGTATTGGTTGGTTTGTGTACCTTCCATCATGGAGAATAAGTCAAATAAATGGCATGGAAGTGGAATGAGTCAGACCTGTGGTAATGAAGATTTAATCACCCGGCATTCCAACTTGAATTATGAACCCGGCGTATCACATTATGGCCATTAGGGTCCACGGGCCCAAAGCCATAAGCCACACACACACGCGCGCGCACGCACGCACGCACGCACGCACGCACGCACGCACGCACGCACGCACGCACGCACACACACACACACACACACACACACACACACACACACACACACACACACACACACACACACACACCATTTTGCTGTGGCTCCTCTTCATCCCATGGACATGTATTACTTGTATGGAAAGGAAAGGACAGCTAATGGCACGTCAAGTGCACTCAGTCCTGTTGTTGTTCATTATTACTGGGCCGGTCTCCACCACTTTCCAACAAACTAGGCTATTACCCCCTGAGAAGAGATGAATATATTTAGCTAACTTAATCCTGCCTCTGGTATGGATTCTAATAGTCCTATGTCTGTTGTTTGACATCCGTCACGTAACCTTAGAAGTGTGGAGCTGTAAACACACAATGGTATAAACCCGTGACCAAGTGGTTACATATACTGAGAGGTTTTTAATGTTGTGTTACATGTTCCAAGCTGAAAATGTCTGTTTGGTTTCTTAATATTTTGCTCATCTTGGATTTTTCACATTCTCTTTATCTAAATCTCCATCTCCATCTGTACCTGTCGGCGCCTCTCCCAGGCTATTTTTCACAAAGCAAACGCTTCGCTCAGATGAAACGTCTCCATAGATTAGACCTAAATGGAGATTGAGACGTAAAGTCCCTATTTCTGTCTGTTGACTTCTCTCCCTTTTAACCACAACAGGGTTGACATTTCTCGCTTTGCTACCAGTTTCTTATTTCGACTGTTCTATTTCTGACCTACCCTTCTATTTCTCACCCACAGTTTTATTTTATATCCTATTTTACCCTGCATTATAACGTTTCAGGCTTTGAGCTCGGCACTATTGTCGTTGAGTGTAAATAAACACCCAAAACCTCTGTATTTGCTTAATACGAACCATTATTCGAATATATGATACGTCATGATGCATGTTGTTTACACCAATATGTATTCACACATACACTGAGTGTACAAATCATTAGGAAAACCTTCCTGATATTGAGTTGCACCCCTTTTTGCACCTCAGAACAGCCTCAACTCATCGGGTCGTGGGCTAAAAGGTGTAGAAATCGTTTCACAGGGATGCTGGCTCCAATGCATCCCACAGCTGTGTCAAGTTGCCTCGATGTCCTTTGGGTGCTGGACCGTAACTTGACACACACGGGAAACTGTTGCGCAGTTCATGACACACTCAAACCAGTGTGCCTGGCACCTACTGCCATGCCCCATTCAAAGGCACTTCAATTGTCCTGCCAATTCACCCTCTGAATTGTCTCAAGGCTTTAAAATCATGATTTAACCTGTCTCCTCCCTTTCAACTACACTGATTGAAGTGGATTTAACAAGTGATGTCAATAAGGGATCCTGGCTTTCACCCTGGATTCTCCTGGTCAGTCTATGTCATGGAAAGGTGTTCCTAATGATTTGTACATGTGTTTGCTTAGTAATCCCCAGCATTAAGCCCCAAGTGTTAAAGTTCAAGCTCACCACAGTTGAGTGCAGGAAGGAAGGTAGGTGAAAGCCCCTGTAAGTGTTAACCGTGAATTAGAAGACTTAGAACAGAGGATGCGTCATGATGCACATTGTTTACAACAGTACATGTTTACACATACGGCATCTGCTTCCCCAGGCTTAGTAGTCCCCAGTACTTGGCCCAAGCTTGGCAAGACCTTACTAAAAATGGAAACGTCACTCCGACATTCTCTCCTTACCGTCATTAACCTCTCGGTTAAGAGAGTGTGGCGAACGCATGAAACCTTTCATTTGAGAAACACTCGCACTCTCCCTACTGTTTTACCTCACGCTGCATCTCCCCATTCACTGAACCTTATACCAGCCAGGACAGTGGTGACAATAGAGACAAAATAAGGTATACACAAAGCAAGCGTTTAATTGCACAATTATCAGCTCTATATTATCACGTTTCAGGAGAAGACCCAGATGCAGACAGTGTGGAAGTAACACAAGTTTATTACTAGAACAGGGGGCAGGCAAAATGACAGGTCAGTAATTAGAGACAGAGGTCAGTAATTAGAGTCCATCAGGTTCAGAACGGTAGGCAGTCTCGGGGTCAGGGCAGGCAGAGGTCAATAATCCAGGGTGGTGTGACAAGGTACAGAATGGCAGGCCGGCTCAGGGTCAGGGCAGGCAGAATGGTCAAAACCGGGAATACTAGAAAACAGGAACTAGAAAAATACATGAGCAAGGGGAAAACGCTGGTAGGCTTGACAAACTCAACAAACTGGCAACAGACAGAGAACACAGAGAACAAATACACCGAGGATAATGGGGAAGATTGGTGACACCTGGAGGGGGGGGTGAAGACAAGCACAAAGACAGGTGAAGCAGATCAGGGTGTGACAGATATGTGTGAATTGTGCCCGAGCTAGCCAGCTATACTTTGATTTGGACTCACACTCCGTCCCTCCCGTGCTCCAATTTGCATGCTCCGAGCACGGTAGTATGCATTTTGAGATACAGACCATTTTTATCTGTTGAAAAATTAAGCCGTGATGTCACTGGTAGGCTAACAGCGTGAGTCAAGTATTGCGTGTATCATTCACATCACACAATTACGTGCTTTGAAGCGACTAGTCTAGCAGGTACAACGCAGTGTGGTGTACTAGAGCTGTGAGGAGCAGATAGGTCGGTGTTGCCTTTTGTCTGCATTATGGTGAGTCCCTACTGGGAGAGATAGTACAACACAACATGGCTCAGTCACAGAGCAAGAGTGGATCCCACCGGTGGTTCTAGGCCTGTGGATTAGATCTCAACCAGGACAGAGAGGTGTAATCTATGTTGGTTTGACACAGCGATAACGTTTTTTTGATTGGGGTTAAAGGAGAGGGGGAGAAAGTAATGGGAGGCACAAGTGTGTCAGACGGTCTCTGTACATACAGAGTCTTTGTGGTCTTTCAATGGAGAAACGGAGATAGGGATCTATCAGTGGGCTATTTCAAATATTAAAAGGGCTTATCGCCTTGTAGCACAGCTTTGATAAGATCTACAGGGATCCTGCTGGCTCTGAAGCCTGATAGGCTTGTTACAGTGGTAGTTCTGCCCACCGACAAGCAAAACATACAGGTTGATGTGCATCTCTTTCCTGGAGCAGAGCTGGATTACACAGACAGTCATTTGGAACATAATGGGATTTGACTGAATGGAAGTCGTTCTGAAATGAGTGCATTTCAAAGGAGAAGAAAAAGCAGGGCTTTCGTGACCATTTAAATCTCTAGCAAAAACAATTTGCTGTTCAGAAATCCTCAGTAATATATGCAAAATAATGACATGGGGATATTGTTGATTTTGCTTTTCACTTGTTAGTCCCTAGTAATATTTTGTGATTTCTTGATGAGTTGAGCTAGGTCTGCAAAGTTTTGAAAATAAACGAGAGCCTGATAATTTGTTTAAATTCACTGTAATAGAAGTGACATTGAATATCTCTGATACGTTTGAATCTGCAATAATTTGTGCTGCGGTAATTAGAGAAAAATAAACAGCGCATCTAAGCCACATCTATTGATGGTGGCAGTATTGTTATTTTTACTCCCCCGCCTGCATTTAAATGAACAAAGCACCACCAGCGTTCTAATCATTTCAATTCTTGCCACACACTAATTACACTTAGTTGGCAATGCTTTTCTGTGAACTGTCTCCAGAGATGTAACTTCCTGGGGGAGATTCAAAGATCAGAGACAGCATAATAATGAAATACACAGGAGTGGATTCAACACCAATACACCATTTCATCAACAGTATATTCTTTGTCTTCTCAGAGTGGTTTCTGCATGCTTTCCAAAGAAGTGGAGAGTAGAGTTGATATTCCTCTTTAAGCCTATACTTTCTATAGCTAGAAATGAAGGTGCCCTGCCTGACTACACTGTTAGAGAAGCCTGGGGGTTCATAAACATTGATGGAAGAGAACATCAATTAAATGGTTGTGCTTTTCTCTCTCCGCCTAGACTCAGAGCGTGACTGAGTTGAGCCACATTGGACCTGATGATGCAAACTTAAGCAGCGCTGCCACATGGCTAAAGGGAAGCATTTAATCATTCACTACCGGTTAGTTACTTGTAAACAAACACAGTTTGACCAACACTTACGTAGCCTGTCTATTTCCATGAACTATTAACTCAAAATCGAGTGATTCCCTGTCTTCTAACAATCCAAATATATTCCTAACTCCCCCTTTGGTTTTATGATATTGTTATACACATTCATCCAGACGATCTTCTCTGTCATAGCAGTAATCCATCAAAGCCTCAATGTAATTTTGATCATCCGGGAAGAGTTGGCCAGCGGGCGTGTGTGATACATTGACGTGGGGTTCAGCTATCCTGACAGATAGTCACACCAGTATCCTCTCCGCCTCGAGCAGTTTTTAGATCATTTCTGTGAAAGGACATGTATTAAAGGACGGGCACAGCAGGTGTGAAGTGGAGGCAAGCGGGGCATTTAGCTCCGTCGCCCACTCAAAGCAGTGTCACAGATGACTGAGAGGCCTGACATTTTTACAAAGGGAAGAGGAATGGAAGCGCATGCTTGGCGAGGCATAGACCCACCATTGAGCTGTCCACCTTGAGAGCAGGATACGCTTCCATCCCTCAGAGCCTAGTTCCTATCGAGGTTTCTTCCTAGGTTCCTGCCTTTCTAGGGTGTTTTTCCTAGCCACATTATAAGTAATTTATGACAACCTCTGATTTAAAAAGGGCTTTAGAAATACATTTGATTGATTGATTGTCTGACCTGTATGTCTGACCTGTCTGCTGATCAGAAAGTGTTCCCTGTGGACTAGGATAGCAGTCTAATGGCGTCAGCATGCTTCAGTTCAGTGAATGACAACAAAGATTGTATTGAAGAATCCCTACTTTTACCAATCACCGACGAAGGGGCGTAGACTTCGGCTCCGAACTTCGGTTTGTCTCCAGAAAAAAAAAATGTGTGCGCTCGAACAACCCCTGATCGAAGTCCAAAACAAAGAAACGCATCACAATGTCATCATACATGCACGAACTCTACCGAACTGTTTCGGCTTGGAAGCATGCGCCTTAAGCCGCTGCCTCCAGATCACATATCAGCATGCGTTCCAATCCAGCACATTGTTAATTTAGCACACTCTCCTTTATATATCCTCTCGACCTCTGTCCTATCCAATCAAACAAATAAATATGTGAGTAGTGGGACTTCCCCATTCCTTTAAAAGGAAAATAGAGCACTCCCATACAATAGGAGGATATGGGACTTCCTGTAGAACAGGAAAGAGTACTATCATGGCCGTACTGAGAGTCAGTGGCGTCAAGTACAATGCTAGGGGCTAATGGTGACCATTGCCCACTGAGCATTTGGCACTGGAAAAACTAGTGGAACTGACTTTCCTCTTAAAACACAAGGGTACAATATGAAATGATTTTCTGTCCTTTGCACATGTCTGAGATTCTACATTATGTGCACAGAGTTCATCATGATTTCTGTTCAAACAGCTGTTAGAACCCTAGAGTTTGACACGACATCACAGTTGAGTTACCTTCCGAGGCAGAAACCATGGTCCGTTCATGTGCAGGATTGAAATGTACCCGGGTCGATATAGATTATGAAGTTCAACATGGCGGATCACAATGAAAGCCATTGAAAATTGACCCATCCGATCTGATTGGATGATTTATGCTGTTTCCTCACTACCGTTATTATGAGGCCTTCATTGTGGTTGAGGCTGGGGTTGTAATAGATATTGACTTTATGCTGTGAGACTGTCATGGGTTTAAAGCAGTAGGCTACAGAGCCACTGATTTCTCTATGATTTTCGATAGGTGTTTTGCTATTTCTGTTTACTGAGATCCATGTATTTGTTCTTCAAGAAAACTCGCTTCCTTTGATGAATACGTTGCAGTTTGTAATGTGACTGCAGGGCATACAGTGCCAATAACACATTTGTAAAGTGACTCACTCAAAATGTGATACACTAAATTAGCTGCCTTTTTAAAGTGTATCATTTTCCCTGTGCCTCTGGCTTGGAAAGTAATTGTTTCAATTAATTAAAGAAAGAAATGAATCATAATCATAATCACAGAGGTACAGTAGTAGGTTATAGTTTCATTAGTTGACATAGTAGTTTCGGCATCTTAAGTATGGTTTCAACAATTCCATGGTGTTTGGTACTGCTGCAGGCCATAATGTACATAAATCCCTAATGACTTAGAGATCACCAACAGGACGGCTGAGAATATCTGCATCGGAATAATGGTCTTCTCTCTGAGCTCAGGCTGCTCATAGGGAAGCAATATTTTCCTAGTTAGCCTTTCTTTGTATGCCAGTGGGGCTACAGTAGCTCAGGCACATTCATCCTGATGAAAAGGTGTACATTAGTATATGAAGAAAGCATGGAACCCTTTACATTTAAGATGGTTACCATGGTGAGGTTTTCACTAACTGGTGAAATGGATGGTAATAGACACTCACCTGCCAGTTTATTAGGTACACCCATCTAGTACCAGGTCGGACCCCTCTTCACCTCCAGAACAGCCTGAATTCTCCCCATCCGTGACAAGGATCAACGAGTTGTGCGTTCTGAGATGTCGTTCTGCTTGTGGCCTGCCTGTTACCTTGCACAATTCTTGGCATTCTCCTTCGACCTCTCTTATCAACGAGCTGTTTTCGCCCAAAGGACTACCGCTGACTGGATGTTTTTAGTTTGTCGCACTATTTTAGGTAAACCCTAGACACGGTCATACGTGAAAAGCCCAGGAGGGCAGCCGTTTCTGAGGTACTGGATCCGTTGCGCCTGACACCGATGAGCATACCACGCTCAAAGTTGCTAAGGTTACTCGTTTTGCCCATTCCAACTGAATTTCTCGATGCCTGTCTGCTTGCTTTATTTAAGAAGCCACGGCCACATGACTCACTGTATGTAGGAGCGATACGTTTTTGTGAACGGGGTGGTGTACCTAATAAACTGTATATATTGTGTTGTAATATACACTGAGTGTACAAAAAATTAAGAACATCTTCCTAATATTGAGTTGCCACCTCTTTTGGCCTCAGAAAAGCCTCAATTTGTCGGGGCATGGACTCTACAATGTGTCGAAAGTGTTCCACAGAAATACTGGCCAATGTTGACTCCAGTGCAGCCCACAATTGTGTCAAGATGGCTGGATGTCCTTTGGGTGGTGGAGCATGCTTGATACACACGGGGAAACACCCAGCAGCATTGCAGTTCTTGACTCAAACCTGTGTTCCTGGCAGCTACTACCGTAACCTCTTCAAAATGCACTTAAATATTTTGCCTTGCCCATTCACCATCTGAATGGCATACATCCACAATCCAGGTCTCAGTTGTTTCAAGGCTTAAATCCCCCCCCCCATCATCTACACTGATTGAAGTGGATTAAAGTGACATTGACAAGGGATCATAGCTTTCACCTGGATTCCTCTGGTCAGCCTATGTCATTGATGTCAATGTGTTGTACACTGGGTGTAGTTCAGTAAACATCTGTAGAGTGACTGCATGCATAGGGCTTATCACTGAGTGTATGTGTGTTTGTATCGCCCTATGCTTGTTTATGTTTGTGTACTGCATGCCTCTATGCTTGGAAGTGCTGTAAAATAACAATTATCCTACGTGGTCCGTTTAATAGCGTAATAATGACGTTAGGCTGAAGATTAAATTGGAAATGAACTGTTATTAAATCTGAGGGTTAATCTTCGAAATCTGGTCATGTTTAAGCATTCTTTCAAACGAAAGTGAACCGTTTTATTGGGCTGGGTTGTGTTTATTGATTTTTGAATGTGTGTCACATCATTGTGTGAAATTGTTCATAAAATGATATGAGTTTAATCAGCTTTATTGCTGTGGTGATGGGTCACACACGCATTCACCCATGCGCATACTAACAGACACACGCACACACGCACGCACGCACAACCCGTGAATGGACCTCTTTATACTGTAGGTAACCCATGATAAGATCTGGTATCCATGACACACATACACTGAATGTACAAAAATTTTGAACTCTACTCTTTCTATGACATAGACTGACCAGGTGAATCCAGGTGAAAGCTATGATCCCTTATTGATGTCACTTGTTAATCCACTTCAATCAGTGAAGATGATGGGGAAGAGACAGGTTAAAGAAGGATTTTTAAGCCTTGGGACAATTGAGAGATGGATTGTGCACGTGTGCCGTTCAGAGGGTGGATTGGCCAGACAAAAGATTTACGTGTCTTTGAACGGTGTATGGTATTAGGTGCCAACTCAATATCAGGAAGATGTTCCTAACGTTTGGTATACCCAGCATATGGAGGTGCTCTGTACAATTTCAACTGACCAAACGGTTTGACCAGTGAGCCCAATCCTCTCTGTTTGTGTTTAATTTCAGCCAGAGGAATTGTCCACCTGGCCATGCTGTCAGAAACACAAATGTCATATCAAGTAATCAATGAAGCAGCCAGGATGGTGGACTGCAATAGGCCACCTGAGCAAAGCAGATTTCTCACCAGGATCAAACATGGTTGCAGGACACACACACACACGCACGCACGCACGCACGCACGCACGCACGCACGCACACACACACACACACACACACACACACACACACACACACACACACACACACACACACACACACACACACACACACACACACACACACACACACACACACACACACACACACACACACACACACACACACACACTCTAGCGTAGATCAAGAGAGGGAAATCTATTTAGTTTATTTTTTTCTTCTTTAACTATAACTCTGTGCATTAGCATGGCTCTACCTCAGTCAGCTGTTACCAAGGTAACTGTTTCCCCCCCTTCTATCTATCTATCACTCACCGGCCACCTCCAAAAAACATGTAAATGGATTAAATTAGTAGTCGACGATGCCCTTTTCATATTACGAAATTAATTACTGGGGAATCTTTAAGAGGCTTTAATATCAGCTTTTCTTTGGTTGGCATATCAAAAAGTGTCTGGTGGAGATGGATTTTGGTGGGTAATTCTGTGTGATTGACAGCCTGAAAGATAGAACTAGGTCATGGAGAGATTGCTCTCTTTTCTGGGAAAAACATAATTGAACACTTGTTATCGACACACATTTATGAAAGTCTCGATCTCTCTGTCTCTCTCTTCTCTCTCTTAGCTGGCTACGTGGGACTCAGTCCATGGTCTGAATGGGAGCCTGAAGGAGAGTCGCATTGAGAACGGCATGCAAGGAGTGACGGTCAAAGTAGTAACACTACTGGTAAGGAACAACTTGTGACGGTGTTGTGCTGTGAATTGCAAACATGATCAATGGGGTTCCACTTGTGTGGAACACTGCTGCCCGAAAACATAAGTATTTGATTCAGCACATTCACCCGAATTCATGTAACCTTTTTGATGTGATATTGTATCTGATTTGGTGTAGGAGGATCCCTTCGTCATGGTTGCTGAGAACATCCTTGGTCAGCCCAAGCGGTACAAAGGCTTCTCCATCGACGTGCTCGACGCCTTGGCCAAGATCCTGGGCTTCAAGTACGAGATCTACCAGGTGGCCGACAGCAAGTACGGCTCGCAGCTGCCTAATGGCTCCTGGAATGGAATGATCGGGGAGCTTATAAACAAAGTAAGGCTTTCTATATGGCCCGTGTAACCTTCCAACCTGCCACATTACCCCAAGGAAAAGAATGCCATTGGAGACCATTAACAAACACAGTTTCAACATGGTTTCAGTCCCAACTCGTCCCTGACTGACTGGGGGATGTTTGCTATCATTCTTCTCTGTCTGTCCCCATAGAGAGCTGACCTGGCCGTGTCAGCCATTACCATCACTCCAGAGCGGGAGAGTGCGGTGGACTTCAGTAAGCGCTACATGGACTACTCTGTGGGGATCCTGCTGAGGAAACCAGAGGAGAAGATCAACATCTTCTCACTGTTCGCTCCGTTTGACCTGGCCGTGTGGGGGTGTATCGCTGCAGCCATCCCCGTGGTGGGTGTTCTCATCTTCCTGCTAAGCAAGATGCAGTCACTGAGGACCCAGAATCCTCCAGTGCCACACCAGCAGCCCGCCACACAGGCGTCCAACTCCCTGTACAGTGCTATCTGGATAGTCTATGGAGCCTTTGTACAGCAAGGTAGGACTAACAACTCTCCTACATACTCATTTAGCTTTTATCTAAGGCAACATAGGCCATTTTATAGTAGAAAACTAATGATGTAATTTGTACGCATCAAATATTTAATGGGAAACATAAATGTTCATGTGCCTGTACTGTATGTGTTATTTGTGGGTCCCTTTAAAAATGCATGATTCATAAAAAAATATCCTCTGACTATTTATGCATGGATCAACATCTAAGCCGATTTAGGTAATGAAAGTGATCCTATGCGTTACAATGCCAACCATAAAGTTGCATATGCCATGAAAAAAAGTCCACACAGCTGTTTCTGAGCCTATGTTGCTGCCTCATACATGTCACACACAGTTATACAGTAGAGTTCTCATTGGACCTGAAAATTTGAGCTCGGTCCAACCTGTACATCATCACAGAAATGAAATGTGCCCGAACACCAAAAAAATACAGATTTCTAGAAAACAGTATATTGATTTAAACTGGTGTTGAGAATAATGCGGCGGAGGTGGGCGGCATCGGAGTGAGGAGATGAGGAGACGAGGAGACGAGGAGAAAGCCCTTGGGCCTAGAAAAAGCGCAGGGTGGAAAACTCTTAGTTATGATTGACTGAATTACGCACATATTGGTATGAAGTAAACTTATGCAATTGAAGGCATGTATCAAATTCTTGCTTTCACTGAAACTCCCAAAGTCATATCCAATTGTAATACTAATTTAAAGCAAGTCATGTGTGGTCACCTAGATGATCATTTCAGCACCGTTTTGATTGGGATGCTTCAAGACGGGGACTTGTCGTGATAAATCAATCAATGTCCGATTTGTTTCACAGAATATCCGTTTGGATATTTTTTAAGAATTAGGTTGGGAAATGTCAGCTAAGTTGAGGTGAGTGCTCATGATCATCATTATTCTACTTTGCTCATATATTAGCTGATCAGAACATAATGCTATCATGTTATGTAGTTTCACAAGTGGATTTTGCTCTTCAGTCGCGTAGTAGGCTGTCCAACTCTCAACCGAAAGCCTGTGACTTGTCTGATACTCAATCAATGTGATTTTGCTTTACTGAATCTCCATGTAAGGGATTTCTTCCATTGACGGAGAGGCGGACCAAAGCGCAGCGTGGTTGTTTTGATTCATGTTTTAATAAATCACTTCACATGAACAAACTAACAAAAACAAGAACCGTGAAAACCCAAAACAGCCCTATCTGGTGCAAACACAGAGACAGGAACAATCACCCACAAACACACAGTGAAACCCAGGCTACCTAAGTATGATTCTCAATCAGAGACAACTAATGACACCTGCCTCTGATTGAGAACCATACTAGGCCAAAACATAGAAATACCCCAAAACATAGAAAAACAAACATAGACTGCCCACCCAACTCACGCCCTGACCATACTAAATAATGACAAAACAAAGGAAATAAAGGTCAGAACGTGACACTCCGTCTGTATATTTGGTTTATTGATTTTTCGGGTGTGCAAGTGAAGGTGGTAGCTGATTTACTTGTTTGCTCATCTATCACTGATCAGAAGCACAGAGCATGAAATAATGTAGAGGAAATCAAGTGTATTATTTTGCTATTGACTCCTGTAATTAATCTTCATTTATCCACCGTCGAGCTGTACGAGCGCGTGCTGTTTTATTTTTTATCTTAACGTAACTTAGCCTACTTCAATATAATAATCAATCAATCAATCAATCATTACATCATGACACAGCACACGAGTCATTCAGAACTTTAAATACAATCAAGTCATGTTTTTATTATTTTGAAATGAAATAGCAAAGAAGCCTTGAGAAATAACTACATTTTCTGCCAAACATCCATTTGAATAAATTACTCAAAAGCCCTGTGTTTTGAATGCATGTTTGATTAGCAAAACAGTTGAATCAGTTAAGGGTCTACTTTTAATAGTAGGGTGTACATAGGGTGTTCAGATGTGTCGACGTTAACAGATGCCATTGGACTATGGGCTTCTCTTGATTACTGAGATGCGCTGCATGTCGTGATCTTGTGGATCATCCTTCTCCCGAGTGCCCTCCACCCTATTCATATCGCAATTTGAAACACTGAAAAAGATCTGGGAACAAAAAAGTTTTGTCATGGCCACAGATTTCTCTGGCCCAGCCAATATTGGAATCCTGGCGCCTCTAGTGGCAGCTGCAGCTGAGCGAGAGACGGAGTAAGCTAAAAGGACACACAGTATTTTTCTTAACACAGCACGGCAAGCCCGAAACCGACCTGATTCAATTCACAGAATTTGAGGCCGGCCAGGTCTTACAAGTGAATTGATTCCTAATCACAAAAACAAGACCGGGCCCGGGCCGTCGGGTTCCGTCAGGTTCAGGCTGAGAACTCTAGTATACAGTCCATGTAACATAGTGATTGCATTTCAAGCTTGTTAAGCTCACAAGAACACAGTTAAAGTGCCTCTGGATGAAGAAAAGATAGGATATGTTGGTTGGAATCCAAGACTGGCAAAAGGACTAAATGAGTGTGTCAGCAAGTCCTGTTGAACCCCCAGGTGCATGTATTACCTCCTGGCGGAGAGCCCATTGAACCCTTTTAAGCCTTTGTCCTGTTGGTCCTTCGCTACTGGACACTATTTCAAGTGGACACTTTTTACTGTATGGGAAAACAATGGTTCGTTATAACCCCGTTTTTCCTTGAAAGTTATGGAACCTCTCTTTTTGTGAACAATTTGTTTTTTATTGGGTCACATACCTCTGGCGGCCCTACCCTATCGCCAAACCCATAATATATATTTAAAAAATATATTTAAAAAAAAGGTTTTAATCAAATTGAAATAAACTACACACACTACACTAGAATAGACACAGCGAAGTCATTTGCTAAAACAACACCGTCAAGTAAGCATTTTACATCACACACCTACATCATATCCAACAGTTTAGAGATTTCTGAGGCGCCTGCTTTCCATGGTTCCAAAGTGCTGGGACTGGCTTTATTCATACGGGCAGTGGATAACTCCAACATAATAACGTCCTGAAAGTATGCTAGCCATTTCCTCATACTGTATGAAGGTCATGTGATGGCAACCAACGCTGAACAACATGTTTTTCTGGCAGCAGTCAACCCAGCCAGCCAAACTTTTCACGGTTTCTCATTCAGCTGCATTCCTGTGTCATCGATAAGCAACAGCGGAATTGGTTCAAGGGGTACAGTTTCATAAATCACGTGAGAGAGAATATACAACACTTTTCTCCAAAATTCACAAGCCTCAGGACAATCCCTTATATGGGATTGTCAGGACAATCATTTAACATTTACATTTAAGTCATTTAGCAGACGCTCTTATCCAGAGCGACTTACAAATTGGAATCCCCGATATGTTTGTATGTGCCAAGTGTATTGAGGTTCGGTCGCAGTATAGGCTTTGAGCCTGTTTTGCATGAAATCTTACAAATCGTTTCCAGTGCGATCTATGACAAAGTTTAAAATGAATTAATTGATGGTTTGGGTTCATTGATGAGTGAAATATATTTTCCCAGAAATTCTCCCAGCCAATAATTTTATTAGTTATTTTTTTATTTAACCTTTATTTAACTAGGCAAGTCCGTTCTTATTTAGAATGAAGGCCTACCCTAGCCAAACCCTAACCCGGATGGCGCTGGGCCAATTGTGCGCTGCCCTATAGGAATCCCAATCACAGCCGGTTGTGATACAGAATGGAATCGAACCAGGATCTGTAGTGATGCCTCTAGCACTGAGATGCAGTAGCTTCATAACCACGATGTCCCCTCCCCTCCAATAGCCTCATCATAGACAGACAAATCATGTACCCATGTTTTAACCATTGAAAGATCTTTATTTTTTTATTTTTTTTATTTCACCTTTATTTAACCCGGTAGGTTAGTTGAGAACAAGTTCTCATTTACAACTGCGACCTGGCCAAGAATAAAGCGCAGCAGTGCGACACAAACAACAACACAGAGTTACACATGGAATAAACAAACATACAGTCAATAATACAATAGAGAAAGTCTATATACAGTGTGTGCAAATGAGGTAGGATAAGGGGGGTGAGGCAATATATAGGCCATAGTGGCAAAATTATTACAGTATGGCAAATTAAACACTGGGGTGGTAGATGTGCAGAAGATGAGTGTGAAAGCAGCAGTACTGGGGTGCAAAGGAGCAAAATAAATTAAATAAATAACAATATGGTGATGAGGTAGTTGGATGGGCTATTTACAGATTGGCTATGTACACGTGCAGTGATCTGTGAGCTGCTCTGACAGCTGGTGCTTAAAGCTAGTGAGGGAGATACGAGTCTCCAGCTTCAGTGATTTTTGCAGTTCGTTCCAGTTATTGGCAGCATAGAACTGGAAGGAAAGGCGGCCTACGGAGGAATTGGCTTTGGGGGTGACCAGTGAAATATACCTGCTGGAGCGCGTGCTGCGCGTGGGTGCTGCTATGGTGACCAGTGAGCTGAGATAAGGTGGAGCTTTACCTAGCAACGACTTATAGATGACCTGGGGCCAGTGGGTTTGGCGATGGATATGAAGCGAGGGCCAGCCAATGAGAGCGTACAGGTCGCAGAGGTGGATAGTATATGGGGCTTTGGTGACAAAACAGATGGCACTGTGATAGACTGCATCCAATTTGCTGAGTAGAGGGTTGGAGGCTATTTTGTAAATTACATCGCCAAAGTCAAGGATCGGTAGGATAGTCCGTTTTACGAGGGTATGTTTGGCAGCATGAGTGAAGGATGCTTTGTCGCGAAATAGGAAGCCGATTCTAGATAAAATTTTGGATTGGAGATGCTTAATGTGAGTCTTCTTTAATAGTTGAAGATGAGAAGAAATAGCGGACACAAAACCTCTGGACGGGAATGTAAAAATTCACTCTATCACCGGGTGCCTTCCCAAACTTGTACCCCATGGGTCCCCATAGGCACAAAGCGCTGACCGCAGTCTAAGATATAGAAAGAATGACGCCCCTGGCAAATCAAAAGGAAGAGTTCCTGAAAACTAAATAGACCCTTTGAGTTGAATATATATCCCCTAGATTATTGACCCCTTTTTCAGACCAGGCTCTAGACTCAAAGGTTTATTACCGGAAATAATATTTATGGCATGGAGGGGTACGGAGATGCAACTTCCAATTACCACCTACACACTTCTCAACCTTTCTTAAGTTCTCTATTGTATTAGAAATAATAGAACCAAAATACAGCATGCATTTCTTATTAGATATACCAGAAAATGACACATCCTGCAGTCTAATAGGTAAAACAAGTTCTTCCCAAATAGTTCTCCAAGAGAATGAGGTAGACTGCTCAAACAATGATATGAGTGGGCATAACTGTAAACACAACAATTTGGTCATGTAAGTTCACCATAACGCTTCTGTCGTTGTAACACCTCAAACCTAATCTTTGGATGTTTGCCATTCCTAAGGTGTTCACGCATACGTTTATCAATCGTTCCCCAATCACCTACTGGTGGAGTGAGTGGGATCATCATACGTTTATCAATCGTTCCCCAATAGCCTACTGGTGGAGTGAGTGGGATCATCATACGTTTATCAATCGTTCCCCAATAGCCTACTGGTGGAGTGAGTGGGATCATCATACGTTTATCAATCGTTCCCCAATAGCCTACTGGTGGAGTGAGTGGGATCATCATACGTTTATCAATCGTTCCCCAATCACCTACTGGTGGAGTGAGTGGGATCATCATACGTTTATCAATCGTTCCCCAATAGCCTACTGGTGGAGTGAGTGGGATCATCATACGTTTATCAATCGTTCCCCAATCACCTACTGGTGGAGTGAGTGGGATCATCATACGTTTATCAATCGTTCCCCAATAGCCTACTGGTGGAGTGAGTGGGATCATCATACGTTTATCAATCGTTCCCCAATCACCTACTGGTGGAGTGAGTGGGATCATCATACGTTTATCAATCGTTCCCCAATCACCTACTGGTGGAGTGAGTGGGATCATCATACGTTTATCAATCGTTCCCCAATAGCCTACTGGTGGAGTGAGTGGGATCATCATACGTTTATCAATCGTTCCCCAATAGCCTACTGGTGGAGTGAGTGGGATCATCATACGTTTATCAATCGTTCCCCAATAGCCTACTGGTGGAGTGAGTGGGATCATCATACGTTTATCAATCGTTCCCCAATAGCCTACTGGTGGAGTGAGTGGGATCATCATACGTTTATCAATCGTTCCCCAATAGCCTACTGGTGGAGTGAGTGGGATCATCATACGTTTATCAATCGTTCCCCAATAGCCTACTGGTGGAGTGAGTGGGATCATCATACGTTTATCAATCGTTCCCCAATAGCCTACTGGTGGAGTGAGTGGGATCATCATACGTTTATCAATCGTTCCCCAATAGCCTACTGGTGGAGTGAGTGGGATCATCATACGTTTATCAATCGTTCCCCAATAGCCTACTGGTGGAGTGAGTGGGATCATCATACGTTTATCAATCGTTCCCCAATCACCTACTGGTGGAGTGAGTGGGATCATCATACGTTTATCAATCGTTCCCCAATAGCCTACTGGTGGAGTGAGTGGGATCATCATACGTTTATTAATCGTTCCCCAATAGCCTACTGGTGGAGTGAGTGGGATCATCATACGTTTATCAATCGTTCCCCAATAGCCTACTGGTGGAGTGAGTGGGATCATCATACGTTTATCAATCGTTCCCCAATCACCTACTGGTGGAGTGAGTGGGATCATCATACGTTTATCAATCGTTCCCCAATAGCCTACTGGTGGAGTGAGTGCGATCATCATACGTTTATCAATCGTTCCCCAATAGCCTACTGGTGGAGTGAGTGGGATCATCATACGTTTATCAATCGTTCCCCAATAGCCTACTGGTGGAGTGAGTGGGATCATCATACGTTTATCAATCGTTCCCCAATAGCCTACTGGTGGAGTGAGTGGGATCATCATACGTTTATCAATCGTTCCCCAATAGCCTACTGGTGGAGTGAGTGGGATCATCATACGTTTATCAATCGTTCCCCAATCACCTACTGGTGGAGTGAGTGGGATCATCATACGTTTATCAATCGTTCCCCAATAGCCTACTGGTGGAGTGAGTGGGATCATCATACGTTTATTAATCGTTCCCCAATAGCCTACTGGTGGAGTGAGTGGGATCATCATACGTTTATCAATCGTTCCCCAATAGCCTACTGGTGGAGTGAGTGGGATCATCATACGTTTATCAATCGTTCCCCAATAGCCTACTGGTGGAGTGAGTGGGATCATCATACGTTTATCAATCGTTCCCCAATAGCCTACTGGTGGAGGGAGTTGGATCATCATAAGTTTATCAATCGTTCCCCAATAGCCTACTGGTGGAGTGAGTGGGATCATCATACGTTTATCAATCGTTCCCCAATAGCCTACTGGTGGAGTGAGTGGGATCATCATACGTTTATCAATCGTTCCCCAATAGCCTACTGGTGGAGTGAGTGGGATCATCATATGTTTATCAATCGTTCCCCAATAGCCTACTGGTGGAGTGAGTGGGATCATCATACGTTTATCAATCGTTCCCCAATAGCCTACTGGTGGAGTGAGTGGGATCATCATAAGTTTATCAATCGTTCCCCAATAGCCTACTGGTGGAGTGAGTGGGATCATCATAAGTTTATCAATCGTTCCCCAATAGCCTACTGGTGGAGGGAGTGAGATAATCATGCTCAGGAAACGAATATGTGGCAACACATTCATCTTTATGACAGCGACACTCGTTTGCAAAGAAATCTCGTGCAACCTCCTTGAAAATGTTCTCATAATGAAACTTTACCAGACCGTGCAGAGATGTTTGTATACTAATACCCAAATAAGGGAACTGTGTTTTCATAGGAGTTGTTGATGGAAGTGAACATTTCTTGGCCGCTTCATTAAGAAACATTATTGCTGATTTTGTCCAATTTATTTTATACCCGGACAGCAATTTGAATTCTTCAAATGTGGATAATAAAGATGAAATTGAATTCTGATATGTGACACATATAGGAGATTATCATCCGCATATAGTGATATGATGTGATATGAGAGGAAGATTTAATCAGTGTAGGCTACGCAATCACATTCTGCCTTAGATGTAGGGCTAAAGGCTCTAGCGACAGAATTATTAACAATGGGGATAGGCCGTCCCCTTGTCTACATCCCCCCCAAAATAGGGAACGGACGTGAGAGTATACCATTTGTAGACACCATAGCAACAGGGTTTGCATATAGCACACGAATCATATCAGTCTAATTATTTCCCAAACCAAATTTATCCAAGTTATGGAGCCTTTGAAGTTGATCACTCTTGCATGATCTGGATTTGGTCGAGATATTCTGTTTTCATAGTGCAGTATATTGTCAAGCAAATGTGTTATGGGGCGGTGAACAGACCTCAACCATTCACCAATCCTTATTAACCTTTCCTGTCACAGCATTTTCTATATGCATCCACCCACTTTCCAAGCTGCTTGTTCCTCCTCAACCTATTAGAAACCTCATGACTGTAGATGCTCCATCTTCCACCCAGTCGGGACATTGACATGTCCTTTATGTCCTCTATAGGAGGGGACAGCGTGGTGAGCTCTGTGGCCCTGAGGATCGTCATGGGCAGCTGGTGGCTCTTCACCCTCATCGTATGTTCCTCCTACACGGCCAACCTGGCAGCCTACCTCACCGTCTCCCGCATGGACAACAACGTACGGTAGGTCACTCCTTGCCACTCTCCACACCATGAATCAATTTGATTCCCCTCCTGCATAAAAGTGTCAAGGTATTGTTAATCTGGGTGATCAATTCATGAATGACGTCTTTGGCTCTCCCCGCTATGGGACTGGCTAATGTTCTGTCTTCACTGAAGGACTAGAAAGACCATCCAGAGGGGAGTTCATTGGCTTTTGTTGTCGGCTTTTCACAGTCAGTCAGTGTTTTATGGGGGTCAAGCATTGTGAGTGGTCAATGCACTGTAATACAGTAGATGTTCTTAAAGACTCACAGCAGACTATTATACAACTAGGGGGGGTATGTTGAATAGAGCAAAACTTTCCGTTGAATTTTACTACCACTAACAGTTCCTGTTCACCATTATAAAGGGAAAATGCAAATTAAACTTATACCTAACGCAACAATGCGTTAGGTATAATGCTTCTTTATTAGCCAGAGCCGTAATGCAGGGCACTCATCCTGTAGCAACATGGGTGGCAGATCATATAGTACAGCACAAATCTCCACAGTGTCATCCACAAAATGTTTAACTGAAAACGACTTGACATGTCTAATGCATCATTGTGGTGTTCGGTAGCATCTAACACAGCACCTTCCTTCCTTCTGAAGGTGATACCACACAACGCTGGCATATGCCAACTGTTTGAAATGCCAGACAAACATCATGGCATCGTCCAGTCGAATCCATGTTTAATAATGATGTGCCTACATTGCCATCCTGCTCACAAACACACAGACACACGTACACGGACCTCACACATGGAGGCATGCGGTTGGATCTTTCAAGATTACCATCCCATCTTTGTTTGCCTTCGGATCTGCAAATGTTATCCACCGCTTATCCCCGCACAATGTATATTTGCTCGGGCGCTGTGGCTTTGATGTCCGATTGTATGTGATTATGCTGATGTTGTGCAAATGGTGTGTGAAAAAAGAGTGCCAACGTGTATGGTTAGGTGAGACAGCCACATATTGCACTCGTAGTAACTCCATTTTTCCTCAATAAAGTAGTCCTCAGCAAAGTCAGTGGTAGTAGGAAAAGGCAAGTGCAAGCTTTTTTTTTGCGGGGGGGGGGCATAAGAGTGTGATGTTTTATTTAAGATTCTCTTTGATGTTTTCAGAACATTGTTTCTGTCTGTATTCTTGGTACATTATGTAATGGAGACAGAGCTCTTGCCATTCTGTTGATGCTGCTGTTGGGAGAGGCTCTTTATTTATAGCCATCCTGATCATTCATCCTCCTGTTAGTGGAACTATGGCTGAATCGGACACTGGGCTCTTGCAACTGTCGCTGTGGATTGATGTCAACCTGACCCAGAGTTAGTGGAAAGGGTAGGTAGTGGTTGTGGATAGCTAGTGGAACGGGTAGATACGGGAAACAGTGCCTATCATAAGTATTCACCTCCCTTGGATTTCTTCAGATTTGATTGTGTTACAAAGTGGGACTAAAATGTAGTAAAATGTGTACTTTTTTTGTCAACAATCTACAGACAAAATTCTCTGTAATGTCAAAGTGGAAGGAAACTTATAAGATTCATGAAAAATAAAACGCTAATATACTTTGATAAGATCGGTATTCACCCACCTGAGTCAATATTTAGAAACACAGTGGTTACAGCTGTGTTCTTGGGAAAGTCTCTAAAAGCTTTGCACACCTGGATTGTGCAATATTTGCTCGTTATTCTTTTCAAAATTCTTCATGGTCTGTCAAGGTATTGGGGATCATGGTAGACAGCAATGTTCAAGTCTCGCCATTGATTTTCAAACAGATTTAAGTCAAAACTGTAACTTGGCCACTCAGGAACATTCACTATTTTCTTCGCAAGCAACTTGGCCTTGTGGTGTAGGTTATTGTCCTGCTGAAAAGTGAATTCCTCCCGCAGTGTCTGGTGTCAAGCAGAGTGAAGCAGGTTTTCCTCCAGGATTTTGCCTGAGCGTACCTCAATCCTGTTTCTTTTTATCCTGAACAACTCCCCAGTCTTTGCCGATGTCAAGCGTACCGATAGCACGATGCAGACACCACGTGCTTGAAAATACGGAGGCAGTTGCTTAGTAATGTGTTGTGTTGGATTTTCCCAAAAAACATGAGGCTTTGCATTTAGACCAAAAAAGTCTATCCCTTTGCCGTGATTCCCCATCCTCAGTGTTCTCCCATAGCAACACATGGTAACAACCTAAAAGCAGTTTCCTTCCTGTCCTGCACTGCAGTTCAGACGGACAACTGTATATTTGATGTGTCTTGACGGTTTATTCCATCATGCATAATTATTAACTTTACCATGCTTATAGAGATATTTACTGTCTTTTTTTGTTTGTTTAATGGTTACCCATCTACCAATCACAGGCCTTCTATATGAGGCTTTCAGAAAGCTATCTGTTCATTGTAGTTGAATCTGTGCTTGAAATGCAATACTTGACTGAGAGACCTTACTGATGTATGTATGGGGGACAGAGGAAGGGCTAGTCATTCAAAAATCATGTCAACCCCTATTATTTCACACAGAGCGAGTCCATGTATCTTATTACAGTATGTGATTTGTTAGGTCAAATGTTACTCCTGAACTAATTTAGGCTTACCTAAGCAAAGGGGGTAAAAACATATGCAAAAACTTCATTTTAGTTATTTAATTTGTATTCCTTTGTAGAAGTTTGTAGAATTTTCTCGTCACTTTGAGTATTTTGTGTAGATCAGTTATAAAACAATCACAATTGAGTATGTTTCAATCCCACTTTGTAACTTAACACAATCTGAAAGGGGGCGAATACTTATGATTCCCACTGTATATATTGGAAAGTACATTGGACACATGATTCCCATCCCACACCGATGAGCCTCTATCTGAAGGTTCTCCCATTGCACTTTTTTAGATTAGAAGCTACAGTACAACCCGTGGCAGCTTTCACCAGGTGTTAATAGTGATGTATGTGCATTAGCCTGTGGCATCATGAGTAGCCCCATGAGTTGCACCCCAGTATCTCTACTTCCACATTCATCTTCTGCACATCAATCACTCCCGTGTTTAATTGGTATATTGTAATTACTTCAACCACTATGGCCTATTTATTGCCTTACCTCCTTTATCTTACCTCATTTGCACACACTGTAGATAGACTTTTTTCTACTGTATCATTGACTGCGTGTTTGTTTATTCCATGTGTAACTCTGTGTTGTTGTATGTGTCGAACTGCTTTACTTTATCTTGGCCAGGTCACAGTTGTAAATGTGAACTTGTTCTCAACTAGCCTACCTGGTTAAATAAAGGTGAAGGAAAAATAAAAAATAAAAAGCCCCCACTCATGTAAAAACACACAAGTCTGCATTCACGTTCACCCAGTAACGCACTCATGCCTCTACCACTAAGTAATATGCAGTTGCATTGACAGTGTGTGAATTTAGTGGCATATGTCATTTGAGAGGTTTTGTACTCCAAACTTTGGGTAATGGTTTAATCAATTAATGACTTTAGATTTTGTTGTCCATTTATTGAAACACGGGAAACAAGTGCCTTCGTACCTTCTGTGAAGTGGGTGCAATATATTTGAGAAGGTGTCAAGTGACAGAGGCAAAAGATAAAACAAGGACATTTTAGGCATCCAAAAACCAAAAGCTGGTGAGTCATCAAAGTCATAATTATCTTTTCATCCTGATTTTTGCAGCTTTGTTCTCTCTGTTCCCTCTTATCCTTGATCAGTGGATTATGTAGATCTAACCAACCTTGTTCAAACCTAATTTGTATTCGCAGACCAGGCAGCCACCACGAAGATGCTCACAATGTCCAGTGAGTAATTTGTCTGGCAGGCCACGGTGTATTTCACATTTTGAATACATGTGTGGAGAATGCAAAACATTTAACTGAATAATTGATTGATTTTAAAGTGACCTCTAATGGGGAGAGAGAGAGAAGAGGGGGGGTCTTGATTGCTTAGATTTTTGCCATGGGAAGATGCTTGGCAAACAACAAATAACTCCTGTACATGTGTTCATGTACTATTACAGTGCGCAAATGTGCTGTACAGTCAGCGCCCCCCCTTTGCCTCCAGAACAGCCTGCATTCTTTGGGGCATGGATTCTACAAGGTGTCGGGAACCACAGGGATGTTGGTCCATGCTGACGTGATGACATCACGCAGTTGCTGCAGATTGGACAGCGGTACATTCATGCTGCCAACAGCCCGTTCCATCTCATCCCAAAGATGCTCTTTTGGATTTGTTCCGCAACAATGTTCAGATACGCTGTGGCATTCAATCGTTGCTCAATTGATATCAAGTGACCTAACGTGCCAGGAAAGAATTCCCCACACCAGTACACTACCTCAACCAGCCCTTACATTTGACACCAGGCAGTGTAGGTCCATGGACTCATGCTGCTTACGCCAAATACTGACTCTGCCATCCGCATGACGCAACAGGAACTGGGATTCGTAGGACCAGGCAATGTTTTTCCACTCCTCAATTGTCCAATGTTAGTGATCACGTGCCCACTGGAGCCGCTTCTACTTGTTTATAGCTGATAGGAGAGGAACCCGGTGTGGTCCTCTGCTGCAATAGCCCATCCATGACAAGGATCAACGAGTTGTGCATTCCGAGATGCCGTTCTGCACACCACAGTTATACTACGCCATTATATGTCTGTGTGTGGCCCGGCCCGCCTGTAAGCTTGCAGGATTCTAACCATTCTTCTTCGACGTCTCTCATCAACAAGCTGTTTTCGCCAGGACTGCCGCTGACTGGACGTTTTATGTTTGTCGCATCATTCTCGGTAAACCCTAGACACTGTCGTGCATGAAAAGCACAGGAGGGCGGATGTTTCGGAGATACTGTATCCAGCGCCCCTGGCACTGACGATTATACCATGCTCAAAGTAGGCTTAGGTCACTAGTTTTGCCCATTCTAACATTCAATCAAAAAGTAACTGAATCCGTCAATGCCTGTCTGCCTAGTTCAAATAGCAAGAATCGGCTGCATGACTCAAAGTCTGTAGGAGCGATCCATTTTCGTGAACGGGGTGGTGTATCTTATAAACTGACAGTGAGTGGTTTTCCTGATTGAAAATTGCATTTAATCTAGAGACACTCGTTCAACATTACACAAGTTTGACATCAATCATGTCCTTAATATGGACATTTGTTATTATTATGGGAATGTGACAGTCTGGAATGATTTGGATTTTTTTTTTGATTGTACGTCAAAATGTTTAATTTAGTATCTTCCTTTAAAGTATGTCATCAAGCCTGTCACGTCGGATATCACTGACTGTCTGAACACTATGGTGACATGCCAATTTTCCAAGCTGCTTCTTTTAACTATATTCAAGAAAATATAATCCAAGATGACTTTCCATCAGTTCATCTTCAATACATTCTTGCGTTGCAAAATAAATTGTTATATTTATTCAAGTAGACACATACAGCAGATATTCTTACTCACTTGTTTTGGTGCTTACTCAAAGTAAACCGATGACCAAGATATTCATGAATGTTGAAGTGTAGTTTTGCATATGTTGAAGGCCTCTTCAAAAAGCACTAAGCAACACACATATACAGTACCAGTCAAAAGTTTGGACACATCTACTCATTCCAGGCTTTTTCATTATTTTTTACTATTTTCTACATTGTAGAATAATAGTGAAGACATCACTATGAAATTACACATATGAAATCATGTAGTAACCCAAAAAGTGTTTAACAAATCTAAATATATTTTGTATTTTAGATTCTTCAAAGTACCACCATTTCCCTTGATGACAGCTTTGCACACTCTTGGCATTCTCTCAACCAGCTTCACCTGGAATGCTTTTCCAGCCGTCTTGAAGGAGTTCCCACTTATGCTGAGCACTTGTTGGCTGCTTTCAATTGGGTTGAGGTCGGGGGATTGTGGAGGCCAGGTCATCTGATGCAGCACTCCATCACTCTCGTTTTGGGTCAAATAGCCCTTACACGGCCTGGAGGTGTGTTGGGTCACTATCCTGTTGAAAAACAAATGGTAGTCCCACTAAGCGCAAACCAGATGGGATGGCGTATTGCTGCAGAATGCTTGTTAGCCATGCAGGTTAAGTGTGCCTTGAATATGAAATAATTCAAGGCATTCAAGGCACACTCACCGGCAAATCACCCCCACACATCACACATCCTCCTCCATGCTTCATGGTGGGAACCACACATGCAGAGATCATCTGTTCACCTAATCTGCATCTCATAAAGACATGACGGTTGAAACCAAAAATATAACATTTGGACTCATCAGACCAAAGGACAGATTTCCACAGATCTAATGTCCTTTGCTCTTGTTTCTTGGCCCAGGCAAGTCTCTTCCTATTATTGGTGTCCTTTAGTAGTGGTTTCTTTGCAGCAATTTGACCATGCAGGCCTGATTCACGCAGTCTCCTCTGAACAGTTGAGTCCTCCTCTGAATGTTGAGATGTGTTTGTTACTTGAACTCTGAAGCATTTATTTGGGCTGCAATCTGAGGTGCAGTTAACTCTCATGAACTTATCCTCTGCGGCAGAGGGAGCTCTGGGTCTTCCTTTCCTATGGCGGGCTTTATGAGAGCCAGTTTCATCATAGCGCTTGATGTTTTTTTGCGACTACATTTGAAGAAACGTTCAAAGTTCTTGACATTTTCTGAATTGACTGACCTTCGTGTCTTTAAGTAATGGTGAACTGTTGTTTCTCTTTGCTTATTTGAGTTGTTCTTGACATAATACGGAATTGGTCTTTTACCAAATAGGACTATCTTCTGTATACCACCCCTACCTTGTCACAAATGCATTAAGAAGGAAATAAATTCCACAAATTAACTTTTGACAAAGCACACTTTTGAATACCTGCTACAATGTAGAAAATATTAAAAGTAAAGAAAAACCCTTGAATGAGTAAAAAAAAACTAAGTGGGTGACTTGTAGCTTTTGTTAGTTACTTCTTATAGCTGCATGTTTCCGTTATCTGCTTTTGGGCAAGGGCACGAAGGTACCTGTTCACTTTCCCCCTTTTTTTGTCCAATTGAGCCAGTGAAAATGCAGCTAAGCTTGCAGTTATATTGAGGCCAGTTACTTAGAGCATTTCAAGTTTCCACTGAGGGCATCTTAAATCATTTAAATGGTCGTGGTTTGCATATCCACAAAAGGAAAACTTCACACTCATCCCCTATGTGAGAGTCCATATTTAAGGACTGCAATATCGTAACACCCACAGGATTTAGTATTTCTAGATTTTCTAGTAAACTGGATAAAATATATAAAACAAATACTGGGCTATATTCTATGCTAACCTTTTTTTAAAACAATTTAATGATGTTATGCGAATGCAATTGCTCAGAGAAAGAGATTTTGTTCGACAACTTTTCTTCTCAAAAAGACAGGGTTCAAAATGATTGACCAGGATAAAGGCACTGGCCCTTTTTCTAATGTTTTATGAGATTGTAGAACATATTGGGAAGGATCTTAGAACATTCCACCACACAGAATCTTTCCAGATCCTTGATCTCCTTGGCATGCGCTTATGGACTGCCCTCTTCAATTCAAACCACAGGTTTTCAATGGGGTTCAAGTCTAGAGGCAGATATGGCCATTGCCAAATGTTGATTTTGTGGTCAATTAACCATCTCTTTGTGGAATTTGATGTGTGCTTGGGGTTATTGTCTTGCTGGAAGATCCACTTGCAGCCAAGTTTCAGCCTCCTGGCAGAGGCAACCAGGTTTTGAGCTAAAATGTCCTTGCACTGGGTAAAGTTCATGATGCGGGGTTCTTTTCTGCTCATTACATCCTTCTTTTTACGCCAAGTGTGCGTGGCCAAAGAGCTCTATTTTCATGTCATCTGACCACAGCTCGCTCCGGTTCCAACCGAAGTGCCACTTCCATTTAGCAAACTCCAGGCATTAGCATTTGTTTAGTAACATGAAAATAAAGCTATTTGGCCACACACACACCAAACTACCTGACGTGTTCTATTAGCTCGAATCAGCTTAAATTAGGATAGTCCAATAGACATGTTTCATTTCAACCTATTGTGAAACCGCTCACCCCCAAAAAGAGATGCGTCTGCATGTTGCTAAATGCAACACAACTAATGGTTATCGCTTGACCCCTTGAAATGTTAGTTGATACAAAAGTATTAACATACTAGGTACCAGTGTATGAGACCGTAAACTGACCTTTCCATCAGTTATAATTAGGACTGACCCCAATTAGACAACTGGTTGATTGTTTGGTCGAAATTGTGTCTTGTGCCCGGTTTTCAACCATGATTGTCTTTATAAATTCAACTGTATATTATTAAACCAGTCTTTTCCCGTTCCCATTGTCAGAGTGGACACATTGGTTGCAGCGTTCACAACCTTTGCTACACTTGTGAGAAACACGTTTTGGTTTATTTCGTTCCATTTAAGAATGTAGTCAATTTAGTTATTGTCTTTTGTTTGGAGCGCTACTGTCAATGATGAGTAAGAACATGCACCTGATTATGCATAGAAGTAGTCCTATAGGCTACCTGACCTGAGCGCAAATGTAGGCATATAAATGTGCACATGTGGTGATCTGATAATATTTCTGATTGGATTAATGCACTACCACTAATGAGTTGTGGAGCTTCTCCACATCAATGTTTTCTTCACCTCAAACAGCAAGCAAACAAAGTAAGTTTTTACATCCAATGAGAATGACAATAGCTCCTCAATATATGTGAAAAACCTTTTTAGCTCTCTCCCTTTCGATAACCACTCAGCTGAAAGGGAAAAATGTCATGCTCTGATCCAGTGGAAATGTCATAAAATAGGTCTACCTGATGAGCTCTTATCCCTTGCGCAAAATGGCCTGCAGCTGTGTCTGTCCCATGCTCACTGGCACCGGAAACTCTGAGGGCCCAGAATATTTTATGCACTTGGGAGCTTCAGGCTGGACCCAAGTTAATAGCTGATACAATGTTTCAAGTTCATTGCAGACAGGCCATGTGTAGCAATGTGATTTATAAGACATTTATTTTTATCAGGATATTTTTTACCTGCAGGCTGCAATATTTTTATTTGTTGGCTTAATGTTGGCTATTTTTACATGGTCGGCATTGGCAATATAAGTAACTTTTAGGTTTGTATTATTTTCATTTAGATTTAGATAGTTTTAATTAACCAGATGACAATGATTTTGAGATACAAAGACGTTATTATAAATTAAATTAAACTGTTTTATGAAAATGTGCATATGAAAACCATAACTGGCATTGAGATTGGTAGAAATGTTGAGATAAATTGGCTTTCCACATGAGAAAGTTTGCCAACTCCTTCAGGAGTGTAATTGCAGAATCAGCGAAAGCCAGCAGGAGCGGATGGAGGATGGTCGGGTGATGTTAAGGTTATTCTCTTCTGGTTATCTTTATCTCTGGCTCCCTCTTGAGTCATTTGTGTCTTATTTCACCAAACAGCATCAGACAAGCATATCGTTGATTTTATTAAAACACATATATAAAAATAGACATGGTAAAATATTGACCAATCAATCGATTGCTAAAAAAACAGATGTCTTTCTGTCCACTAAGAATATATTTAGTCGGGACAGCCCAAGTTATGATATACCTCAATTAAATATGTCATTAGTGACTATATGCTCAGGGCTCATTCCAAAATGCAAACTATCCATGTGCCTTTAACCAAATATTTATTAGCTGTGAAATACACAAACGTTGCATTACAAATGGGCATGAATTCTTCTTCTAAACCAGAGTATAGCGACAGGTGAAGATTGTGGCAGGCATGCCCTTTAATACCATTTCAGTTTGAGATGTGCATTTTTCAGACAGACAGCAGTTTGCTAAACTGTAAACTAATGATTGTGTGCAATTTATGTTATTTAACCCTTATTTCACCAGGTAAGTTGACTGAGAACACATTCTAATTTACAGCAAGAACCTGGCGAATAGTTACCTGGGAGATGAATGAGCCAATTGTAAATTGGGAATGATTAGGTGGCTGTGATCGTATGCGGGCCAGATTAGGAATTTAGCCAGGACACCAGAGTTAACCCCCTTACAATAAGTGCCATGGGATCTTTGGTTACCACAGAGAGTCAGGACACACATTTAACATCCCATCCAAAAGACAGCACCCTACACAGGGCAATGTCCCCATCACTGCCCTTGGGGCATTGGGATATTTGTTTTTAGACCAGAGGGAAAAGTGCCTCCTTCTGGCACTCCAACACCACTTCCAGCAGCATCTGGTCTCCCATCTAAGGACCGACCCTGCTTAGCTTCAGAAGCATGCTAGCAGTACTTCCGGCGCCGACTGAGATGGCCGCCTCGCTTCGCGTTCCTAGGAAACTATGCAGTTTTTTGTTTTTTTATGTGTTATTTCTTACATTAGTACCCCAGGTCATCTTAGGTTTCATTACATACAGTCGAGAAGAACTACTGAATATAAGATCAGCGTCAACTCACCATCAGTACGACCAAGAATATGTTTTCCGCGACGCGGATCCTGTGTTCTGCCTTACAAACAGGACAACGGAATGGATCGCATGCAGCGACCCAAGGAAACGACTCCGAAAAAGAGGGAAACGCGGTGGTGTTCTGGTCAGACTCCGAAAAAGGGCACATCGCGCACCACTTCCCAGTATTCTTCTTGCCAATGTCCAGTCTCTCGACAACAAGGTTGATGAAATCCGAGCAAGGGTGGCATTCCAGAGGGACATCAGAGACTGCAACGTTCTTTGCTTTACGGAGACATGGCTTACTGGGAAAACGCTATCCAGGGCGCTGCAGCCAACGGGTTTCTCCACGCATCGCGCCGACAGAAACAAACATCTATCTGGTAAGAAGAGTGGCGGGGGCGTATGCCTCATGACTAACGGGACATGGTGTGATGAAGGAAACATACAGGAACTCAAATCCTTCTGTTCACCTGATTTAGAATTCCTCACAATCAAATGTAGACCGCATTATCTTCCAAGAGAATTCTCTTCGATTATAATCACAGCCGTATATATATCCCCCCCAAGCAGACACATCGATGGCTCTGAACGAACTTTATTTAACTCTTTGCAAACTGGAAAACATTTATCCGGAGGCTGCATTCATTGTAGCTGGGGATTTTAACAAAGCCAATCTGAAAACAAGACTCCCTAAATTTTATCAGCATATCGATTGCGCAACCAGGGGTGGTAAAACCTTGGATCATTGTTACTCTAACTTCCGCGACGCATATAAGGCCCTGCCCCGCCCCCTTTCGGGAAAGCTGACCACGACTCCATTTTGCTGATCCCTGCCTACAGGCAGAAATTAAAACAAGAGGCTCCCACGCTGAGGTCTGTCCAACGCTGGTCAGACCAAGCTGACTCTACACTCCAAGACTGCTTCCATCACGTGGACTGGGACATGTTTCGTATTGCGTCAGATGGGAATATTGACGAATACGCTGATTCGGTGTGCGAGTTCATTAGAACGTGCGTCGAAGATGTCGTTCCCATAGCAACGATAAAAACATTCCCTAACCAGAAACCGTGGATTGATGGCAGCATTCGCGTGAAACTGAAAGCGCGAACCACTGCTTTTAATCAGGGCAAGGTGTCTGGCAACATGACTGAATACAAACAGTGCAGCTATTCCCTCCGTAAGGCTATCAAACAAGCTAAGTGTCAGTACAGAGACAAAGTGGAATCTCAATTCAATGGCTCAGACACAAGAGGCATGTGGCAGGGTCTACAGTCAATCACGGACTACAAGATGAAATCCAGCCCAGTCACGGACCAGGATGTCTTGCTCCCAGGCAGACTAAATAACTTTTTGCCCGCTTTGAGGACAATACAGTGCCACTGACACGGCCTGCAACGGAAACATGCGGTCTCTCCTTCACTGCAGCCGAGGTGAGTAAGACATTTAAACGTGTTAACCCTCGCAAGGCTGCAGGCCCAGACGGCATCCCCAGCCGCGCCCTCAGAGCATGCGCAGACCAGCTGGCCGGTGTGTTTACGGACATATTCAATCAATCCCTATACCAGTCTGCTGTTCCCACATGCTTCAAGAGGGCCACCATTGTTCCTGTTCCCAAGAAAGCTAAGGTAACTGAGCTAAACGACTACCGCCCCGTAGCACTCACTTCCGTCATCATGAAGTGCTTTGAGAGACTAGTCAAGGACCATATCACCTCCACCCTACCTGACACCCTAGACCCACTCCAATTTGCTTACCGCCCAAATAGGTCCACAGACGATGCAATCTCAACCACACTGCACACTGCCCTAACCCACCTGGACAAGAGGAATACCTATGTGAGAATGCTGTTCATCGACTACAGCTCGGCATTCAACACCATAGTACCCTCCAAGCTCGTCATCAAGCTCAAGACCCTGGGTCTCGACCCCGCCCTGTGCAACTGGGTACTGGACTTCCTGACGGGCCGCCCCCAGGTGGTGAGGGTAGGCAACAACATCTCCTCCCCGCTGATCCTCAACACGGGGGCCCCACAAGGGTGCGTTCTGAGCCCTCTCCTGTACTCCCTGTTCACCCACGACTGCGTGGCCACGCACGCCTCCAACTCAATCATCAAGTTTGCGGACGACACAACAGTGGTAGGCTTGATTACCAACAACGACGAGACGGCCTACAGGGAGGAGGTGAGGGCCCTCGGAGTGTGGTGTCAGGAAAATAACCTCACACTCAACGTCAACAAAACTAAGGAGATGATTGTGGACTTCAGGAAACAGCAGAGGGAACACCCCCTATCCACATCGATGGAACAGTAGTGGAGAGGGTAGCTAGTTTTAAGTTCCTCGGCATACACATCACAGACAAACTGAATTGGTCCACTCACACTGACAGCGTCGTGAAGAAGGCGCAGCAGCGCCTATTCAACCTCAGGAGGCTGAAGGAATTCGGCTTGTCACCAAAAGCACTCACAAACTTCTACAGATGCACAATCGAGAGCATCCTGGCGGGCTGTATCACCGCCTGGTACGGCAACTGCTCCGCCCTCAACCGTAAGGCTCTCCAGAGGGTAGTGAGGACTGCACAACGCATCACCGGGGGCAAACTACCTGCCCTCCAGGACACCTACACCACCCGTTGTTACAGGAAGGCCATAAAGATCATCAAGGACATCAACCACCCGAACCACTGCCTGTTCACCCCGCTATCATCCAGAAGGCGAGGTCAGTACAGGTGCATCAAAGCTGGGACCGAGAGACTGAAAAACAGCTTCTATCTCAAGGCCATCAGACTGTTAAACAGCCACCACTAACACTGAGTGGCTGCTGCCAACACACTGTCATTGACACTGACCCAACTCCAGCCATTTTAATAATGGGAATTGATGGGAAATGATATAAATATATCACTAGCCACTTTAAACAATGCTACCTTATATAATGTTACTTACCCTACATTATTAATCTCATATGCATATGTATATACTGTACTCTACATCATCGACTGCATCCTTATGTAACACATGTATCACTAGCCACTTTAACTATGCCACTTTGTTTACTTTGTCTACACACTCATCTCATATGTATATACTGTACTCGATACCATCTACTGTATGCTGCTCTGTACCATCACTCATTCATATATCCTTATGTACATGTTCCTTATCCCCTTACACTGTGTATAAGACAGTAGTTTTGGAATTGTTAGTTAGATTACTTGTTGGTTATCACTGCATTGTCGGAACTAGAAGCACAAGCATTTCGCTACACTCGCATTAACATCTGCTAACCATGTGTATGTGACAAATAAAATTTGATTTGATTTGATGATTTGATGCTGCTGGCTCAATCCAATGCTTACTGGTAACTTGGCATAGATAGACTGCTGTGTGATTTGGTGACTGTCCCGGAGGTAGCCTAGGAGCAATGCTGATACAGTGCCTTCAAAATGTATTCAGACCCCTTCACTTTTTGTTACGTGACAGCCTTATTTTAAAACAGATAAAATCGTTTTTTTCCCCCTCATGAATCTTCACACAATACCCCATAATTACAAAGTGAAAACCAGTTTTTTAAAACATTTTTGCAAATGTATTAAAAATAAAAAACTTAAATAGTACATTTACATAAGTATTCAAACCCTTTACTCAAGTTATTTATTGAAGCACCTTTGGCAGATATTACAGCATCGAGTCTTCTTGGGTATGACGCTACAAGCTTGGCACTAGAGGTCGACCGATTAATCGGAATGGCCGATTAATTAGGGCCGATTTCAAGTTTTCATAACAATCGGAAATCTGTGATTTTGGACTCCGATTTTGACGATTAAATTTTTTTTTTTTACACCTTTATTTCATCTTTATTTAACTAGGCAAGTCAGTTAAGAACACATCCTTATTTTCAATGACGGCCTAGGAACGGTGGGTTGTCTGCCTTGTTCAGGGGCAGAACGACAGATTTTTACCTTGTCAGCTCAGGGATTTAATCTTGCAACCTTACGGTTAACTAGTCCAACGCTCTAACCACCTGCCTCACGAGGAGCCCGCCTGTTACGCAAATGCAGTAAGAAGCCAAGGTAAGTTGCTAGCTAGCATTAAACTCAATCATAATCACTAGTTATAACTACACATGGTTGATGATATTACTAGTTTATCTAGAGTGTCCTGCGTTGCATATAATCGATGCAGTGCACATTCGCAAAAAAAGGATTGTCGTTGCTCCAACGTGTACCTAACCATAAACACCAATGCATTTCTTAAAATCAATACACAGAAGTATATATTTTTAAACCTGCATATTTAGCTAAACTAAATCCAGGTTAACAGGCAATATTAACCAGGTGAAATTGTGACATTTCTCTTGCGTTCATTGCACGCAGAGTCAGGGTATATGCAACAGTTTGAGCCGCCTGGCTCATTGCGAACTAATTTGCCAGAATTTTACGTAATTATGACATAACATTGAAGGTTGTGCAATGTAACAGGAATATTTAGACTGATGGATGGCACCAGTTAGATAAAATACGGAACAAACAAAGAATAAACGTCTTGTTTTTGAGATGATAGTTTCCGGATTCGACCATATTAATGACCTAAGGCTCGTATTTCTGTGTGTTATTATGTTATAATTAAGTCTATGATTTGATAGAGCAGCCTGACTGAGCGATGGTAGGCACCAGCAGGCTCATAAGCATTCATTCAAACAGCACTTTTGTGCGTTTTGCCAGCAGATCTGCTGTTTTTGACTTCAAGCCTATCAACTCCCGAGATTAGGCTGATGTAATGATGTGATGTGAAATGGCTAGCTAGTTAGCGGGGTGATCGCTAATAGCGTTTCAAACGTCACTCGCTCTGAGACTTGGAGTAGTTGGTACCCTTGCTCTGCATGGGTAACGTTGCTTCGAGGGTGGCTGTTGTCATTGTGTTCCTGGTTCGAGCCCAGGTAGGAGCGATAAGAGGTACGGAAGCTATACTGTTACACTGGCAATACTATAGTGCCTATGAGAACATCCAATAGTCAATGGTATATGAAATATAAATGGTATAGAGAGAAATAGTCCTATAATTCCTACAACCTAAATCTTCTTACCTGGGAATATTGAATGCTAAAAGGAACCACCAGCTTTCATATGTCCTTACGTTCTGAGCAAGGAACTTAAACATTAGTTTTCTTACATGGCACATATTGCACTTGAACTTTCTTCTCCAACACTTTGTTTTTGCATTATTTAAACCAAATTGAACATGTTTCATTATTTATTTGAGGCTAAATTGATTTTATTGATGTATTATATTAAGTTAAAATGAGTGTTCATTCAGTATTGTTGTAATTGTCATTATTACAAATCAATTCTAAAAATCGGCCAATTAATCGGTATCGGGTTTTTTGGCCCCCCAATAATCGGTAGCGGTATCGGCGTTGAAAAATCATAATCGGTCGACCTCTACTTGGCACACCTGTATTTGGGGAGTTTCTCCCATTCTTCTCTGCAGATCCTCTCAAGCTCTGTCAGGTTGGATGGGGAGCGTTGCTGCACAGTTGTTTTCAGGTCTCTCCCGAGATGTTCGATCGGATTCAAGTTCAGGCTCTGGCTAGGCCACTCAAGGGCATTCAGAGATGCTCCGGAGCAGGTTTTCATCAAGTATCTCTCTGTACTTTGCGCCGTTCATCTTTCCCTCTACCCTGACTAGTCTCCCAGTCCCTGCCGCTGAAAAACATCCCTAAAGTATGATGCTGCCACCACCATGTTTCACCGTAGGGATGGTGCCAGGTTTCCTCCAGACATGATGCTTGGCATTTAGGCTAAAGTGTTCAATCTTGGCTTCATCAGACCAAAGAATCTTGTTTCTCATGATCTGCGAGTCCTTTAGGTACCTTTTGGCAAACTCCAAGCGGGCTGTCATGTGCCTTTTACTGAGAAGTGGCTTCCGTCTGGCCACTCTACCATAAAGGCCTTGGTGGAGTGCTGCAGAGATGGTTGCCCATGTGGAAGGTTCTCCCACCTCCACAGAGGAACTCTGGAGCTCTGTCAGTGACCATCAGGTTCTTGGTCACCTCCCTGACCAAGGCCCTTCTCCCCCAATTGCTCAGTTTGGCCGGGCGGCCACCTCTAGGAAGTCTTGGTGGTTCCACACTTCTTCCATTTAAGAATGATGGAGGCCACTGTGTTCTTGGGGACCTTCAATGCTCCCTTCCCCAGATCTGTGCCTCGACACAATCCTGTCTCAGTGCTGGACAATTCCTTCGACCTCATGGCTTGGTTTTTGCTCTGACATGTACTGCCAACTGTGGGACCTTATATGGACAGGTGTGTTCCTTTCCAGATCATGTCCAATCAATTGAATTTACCAAAGGTGGACTCCAAGGAAGTTGTAGAAGCATTTCAAGGATGATCAATGGAAACAGGATGCACCTGAGCTCAATTTCAAATCCCGTAGCAAAGGGTCTGAATTTGAATAGATTTGCAAAAATTTATATAAACCTGTTTTTAATCATTTTTTAATAAGCCTGTAACATAACAAAATGTGGAAAAAGTGAAGGGTGAATCGTATGCACAGAATGTATCGTATGCACAGCATATTTTAATTACTCTTCCACACATTGGTAACCAAGTAGCAATGTGTCGCTCATAATGAAGTGCTTAATTTCATTTAATTACACACTTGAATCAGAAATCTTTCACTGCATCACAGTGAAAACTCCTTCTAGACAATCAAGTTCAGTTAGAATTGTTGGCACTCTTTTATAAAACTGATGATAAAGTAGGTGTGGGCGTTGCCTGCCACCTTTTAGAAAGGCAACTAACTATTAGAAAGTTGTGGGTAGATTTCTCTACAGGATAGAGTAAGACTTGACTGTTCTGTAAGGTTAGAGGTTTGTGTTGCTCATTGTTTATGACATGATAGCTGCCTATCTCAACATCTCTTTGAGATAAATTAGGTGTGTGAAAATGTTATTGGCTTTTTTGTGATACCCTGATCTGATCCAGCCCAAAAGTGATTCATCTGTTTAAGAGTCCGTTTTGATTAAAAGTCAGGCTTTCCCACCTTTAACGTTAAAAACAATGTCCCTTCACCACTTCTCTTAAATTATTTCCTGTGCCTCATCTGGTGTTTACAGACTAATAAGCTTACAAACAACTCATCAGCATCATTACTTCCTGTCTTGTGATGTCCATAAGAAATGTTGACCTTCATTTCCCCTGGACTGTTGTTATGACACAGACCAGCGAGTGTCTAAACAGAGCGCTGCTATGCAACAGCTTACCCACCTGCCAAGCTGGAGCTGTCTCACACTGAGAGCATACAGCTGACATCTGCATGTATATAGGCCTATCCTCAATTTTCTCTGTTAATTTTTTTTCTGTTTTTCAACTTGAAAAGATAAGTTAATGTGTTGCTTTGAAATACTATATATACAAAGGTATATGGATACCCCTTCAAATTGGTGGATTTGGCTATTTCAGACAATTTGTTTTACCTTTATTTAACTAGGCATATCAGTTAATTAAGAACACATTCTTATTTTCAATGATGGCCTAGGAAGAGTGGGTTAACTGCCTTGTTCAGGGGTAGAACAACAGATTTTTCCTTGTCAGTTTGAGGATTTGATCTTGCAACCTTTAGGTTACTAGTCCAACGCTCTTGCCACTAGGCTACCTGCTGTCCAAAATTAACATCCGTTGCTGACAGGTGTATAAAATCGAGCACACAGCCATGCAATCTCCATAGACAAACTTTGGCAGTAGAAGAGCTCAGTGACGTTCAACGTGGAATAGCAGAGCACCTTTTAATGGTTCAAACAGCTGACCAACCAGCCTGTTACAAGCGCTTGGTAAACTTTTGGAAAAATGTGTGTTTTATAAAATACAAAGTTATCTTACAGAAAACAAATGAACAACAGCACGCTTATAGGGAAGGGCACTCAACATATAGGTGTTATGGATTTGCATCCTCTGCCTTATTATGGATTGAGAGTTACCTGGACACGCATTCAAATTCAGTTGAGTGTGGTGTACCGCAGGGCAGCCGGCTATGGACATTATTGTTTTCTGATTTTATAAATAACTTGTGTGTCTATGTACGCTGACAACTCAACAGTGTACACGTTGGCTGCAACAGTAAAATAAATAACTGAGACACTTCACATAGAGCTCCAGTCAGTTTTAGAATGGGCAACTAGCAATAGGCTGGTGGTAAATATCTAAAACTAAAACCTAATCTTTGGGACAAAGCACTCACTCAACACTAAACCTTGTTTCGATCTATTATTGAATAATGTGACTATTGAGCCATTTGACGAGACTAAACTGCTGGGTGTAACCCTAGATAGCAAGTTTTCATGGTCAAAACGTATAGACTCAATGGTTGCTCTGCCTTCTTGACATCTCAGTCGACCAGACAGGACCTACAGGCCCTAGTTCTCGCACCTGGACTACTGCCTATCTGTGTGGTCATGTCCGGTAAAGAAGGACATAGGTAAATTACAGTTGGTCCAGAACAAAGTAGCACATATCACAGTTAGATGTACAATACACAGAAGGAAAGTGTCAGTAACACCCCAGACAATTCAAGCTGGCAATAAAACCAGTTTTAAAAAAAACAGATAAAAGAACCCCTTACTTCACAAAGGGGAATGTAAAGAGACACAGCCATTTTATATACATTGTATTGTCATTTTCACTGTACTATGTATTAGATCTAAATATTGTGTGTACATTTAAATGTAAAGGAAATATTTACATTGCAGCATACAATGACATTCTAGGCGATTCTGTGCTTCCAACTTTGTGGCAACAGTTTGGGGGAAGGCCCTTTTGTTTTTTATCATGACAATGCCGCTGTGCACAAAGCATAGTCTATACAGAAATGGTTTGTCGAGATCAGTGTGGAAGAACTGGACTGGCTTGCACGAACCCTAACCTCAACCCCATTGAACACCTTTGGAATGAATGGTAACGTCGACAGCGAGCCAAGCCTAATTGCCAGGCCTAAGTGCTAACCTCACTAATGTTCTTGTAGCTGAATGCAGGCAAGTCCCTGCAGAAATGTTCCAACATCTAGTGGAAAGCCTTCTGAGAAGAGTGGAGGCTGTTATAGCAGCAAAGGGGGGACCAACTCCATATTAATGCCCATGGTTCTGAAATGAGATGTTCAACGAGGAGGTGTCCACATGCTTTTGGTCATGTAGTGCTATTAGTAACATTTTGATTAGAGTGACTCATCTTTATAAGTTGAACACCCATGTACAAAGTACTTGGAGGTACTCCCAATTTCATGATATGCAATTGGTAGTCACAGTCTTTTCCCATCGCTGCAACTCCCGTATGGACTCGGGAGAGGCAAATGTCCTCTGAAACACGACCCTGCCAAGCCGTGCTGCTTCTTGACACACTGCTCGCTTAACCTGGAAGCCAGCCGCACAAATGTGTTGGAGGAAACAACGTATATCTGCCGATAGTGTCAGCGTGCATGCGCCCGGCCCACCAAAGGAGTCGCTATAGCACGATGGGGCAATGACTTCCCAGCCGCCCAAACCCTCCCCTAACCCGGACAATGCTGGGCCAATTGTGCGCCACCTCATGGGTCTCCCGGTCGCAGGTGGCTGTGTCACAGCCCGGGATCGAACTCGAGTCTGTAGTGATGCCTCAAGCACTGTAATCCAGTGCCTTAGACAGCTGCGCCACTCGTGAGGCCCCAAAGTATATTTTACAGTGTACTTTACTGTACATACAGTGTCTGTTCTCGTTATACACTTGACTTGATGCATTTCTCTGTGTTCTTCCCTCTGTCTCTACAGAACATTCCAGGACCTGTCCAGGCAGATGGATGTGTCCTACGGCACTGTGAGAGACTCAGCCGTCTATGAATACTTCAAGAACAAGGGCACCAACCCGCTGGAGCAGGACAGCACATACGCAGAGCTGTGGAGGACCATCAGCAAGAACAACGGCCATGACTACTCTGTGTCCAGTCCCTCAGAAGGCATCCGCAAGGTAGGTTGACGAAGACTAAGCAGGTGCGTGCTAATAAAGAGAGGATGCCTAAGTACAGGCTGGCAACTCTTTTAAGTAGTAATTGCTTAGCTACTGTGTATTTCAACAAAAACAGAAAACAGTTTCATATTTGGCAACAAAAAAAATTCAATCTTTCCATTGTCATTTCACTGTCATTTCACAGTATGGCGTCATACTGTTCTCCCTTAAACTGTGCCTGTGGTTCCACAGTATTTCAAACAAATTGGACAGGCAAATTCAACATAATCTTTGACTCTCTGTCTGAATAAACTGCAAGTGCTGTTTTGTGACATTGTCACAATTATATTGGTTCATCTCATATACTGCCCGAAATACATTACCAAGACAGAACAATACTTTGCCTGCCCATATGCTGAGAAGTAGAATGACATATCATAGATCTTCACATTTGTACTCTGTACACATTTTAATTAACTTTATGTCACATTTAGTCCTTATACTACAAAACAAAGGCTTTTTGTCTCAACCTCAGCTAAATTAGCCTTTTAGCAGGACAGTATTAGTGTTAGTTAACTTTAAGAGGTAGAAGTTGCTTGGATACAACATCAAAACACACATCAGGCACCTTCTCTATTTTGACAAAAGCTAGCACAATGGTAAATCTTAGCTGCTGGTGGCAGCTCTTACCGGTTTGCGGTTTGTCCGAAATATTTTTTGCTATTTTCACAACCAGAAGTATAGACACAGTAGCTGGCTGTGGCGCGAAAGGGCTAGTTTTGATGAATAAACAAGGCGTAGGTGTGTCAAGGCTTTGACCCTTCACTGGTCAATCAGTCTTGTATGTGTTGCGTTGTCATCCACTTCGAATGTTAGTCCGTTATAGCCTATTTTGTTAAATAGCCTACAGAAACAAAATAACAAAATGTCGACCTATCCCCTATCATGTTGAACATGTTTGCAGTCCACATTGTTCGAAGTAATTGCATGGCATCATTATAGAAATATATTGTTAAACGTTTCATTCGCAATGATATATGCCTACTGTATGCATTATGTCTGAGCCATGGACATGCCAAAGGTTGTCAATAAGCAAGATTAAATTATCTATTGATAAGACCTAAAAAAAATACATTGAATAATTAAATTATATTAAAATGGAACATCAACTTGTTTTAATTAAATAGCCTATGTCTAAATACAGTTACAGGCACCATAATGTCTCCCTGTGGGCATACAATATTAGGTCTAAGACAATGTAGAGTATGGAGGATTTGACACACATCCAAACTTTTCACAGGAGCTGGAAAAAATATCCAGTATAAAGAGAAAGGGGAAATGTCCTACAGTCACTGATCCCTTTCATGCAGTGGGCATCACACATAATGAGTCTAAACTTTTCACAGAAGTTGGACCAAAAGTGATGCTCAATGTAAAGACAAAAGGGAAACAGTCTGTTGACTGTTTTGCTGCTCGTGGTATTTTAAGAACACATGGGTGATGTATATGTGTATGTATGTGTGCCTCTGGCAAAACCCATGCCATGACCATTTGTGTCTCAAAGAGCAACTGAATATAATAAGAAACTTCTTCTTTTGAAAACAGCCTATGTGGCATTGATATGAGTCAGGAACATGTATTATACAAGCCATACCGTGGGGGGCTGGACCCAGTCAGGTCTTTGACCCGACAATATAACAAGCCATACCGTGGGGTGCTGGACCCCAGTCAGGTCTTTGACCCGACAATATAACGAGCCAAACTGTGGGGTGCTGGACCCAGTCAGGTCTTTGACAACAATATAACAAGCCATACCGTGGGGGGCTGGATCCAGTCAGGTCTTTGACAACAATATAACAAGCCATACCATGTTGGGCTGGGCCCAGTCAGGTCTTTGACAACAATATAACAAGCCATACCGTGGGGGGCTGGATCCAGTCAGGTCTTTGACAACAATATAACAAGCCATACCATGGGGGGCTGGACCCAGTCAGGTCTTCGACCCGACAATATAAAAAACCATACCATGGGGTGCTGGACCCAGTCAGGTCTTTGACAACAATATAACAAGCCATACCGTGGGGGGCTGGATCCAGTCAGGTCTTTGACAACAATATAACAAGCCATACCATGGGGGGCTGGGCCCAGTCAGGTCTTTGACAACAATATAACAAGCCATACCGTGGGGTGCTGGACCCAGTCAGGTCTTTGACAACAATATAACAAGCCATACCGTGGGATGCTGGACCTAGTCAGGTCTTTGACAACAATATAACAAGCCATACCATGGGGGGCTGGATCCAGTCAGGTCTTTGACAACAATATAACAAGCCATACCGTGGGGTGCTGGACCCAGTCAGGTCTTTGACAACAATATAACAAGCCATACCGTGGGGGGCTGGACCTAGTCAGGTCTTTGACAACAATATAACAAACCATACCGTGGGGGGCTGGACCTAGTCAGGTCTTTGACAACAATATACCAAGCCATACCGAGGGTTGCTGGGCCATCAGGCCTAACACATTCACCCTCTCTCCCGCTGAAAGATCAGTCACAAAATGTTGGCATCATTGTAATAGGTTGTAATCAAGCCCTGGTCTCCAGCATGGGAACTGAAGATGACTACCTGGTGCGGTAGTCTCAGGGACTGTTGGACTACTCCATATCATCTCGGCTCTGACACACACATGCAAACGCAAGCTTTGCAGTTCCATCAATCCATCTAGATACCTCTCACACCCTACAGTAGTAACCTGCGTATCGTGAGAACCTTCATAAATAAACCTGGAAAAACAAAACCGAGAAAACGGAATATGGGAACAAAACTGAATTAGGCAAAAAATACATACTGATTTTAAAGCGCCCTACCAACATTGTTTGCTGTGCATGACTGCACTTTAGAGTGTGTGTCATCCTGCAGAACAACATGTTTGGAAAATTGTGATCAGGTCCAATCAGGTCCATTTATCGAAAGCGACTTAGTCATGCATGCATACATTTTTACATATGGGTAGTCCTGGTAATCTAACCCACTATTCTGGTGTTGCAATGCTCTACTAAGATGCATGACAAGGTTATAAATGGTTTGTGAAGCCTCAACTTAATATGATTTATAAAGCCTTTATTAAGCGGTGCTTATGTCATATTGTACATAGTGGGTTATGTCACATTTGAAATGGGTGGTTATGTAACAGGTATTCCACATTTATGAGCCCTTTATAGAGCATGACATGTGGTTAGATTATTTGTAACACATTTATCTAGTGCTTATGAAGGCATTATGAAGGCTTTATGAAGCCTTTATAAACTGAGCGTCATTTAAAGCTGACCGGAAAAAATATATATGTCACAGAATGTACTGTAGTAGTTTTTCTTGGGTTGTGTTTATTTCAAACCTCCCCACATGCCCGTGACTGGCAGCACCCAAGTAATTATCAATTCGGAGCGCAGCTGCACGAGACACGATCGTAATGTCCATGGTCAATTTGGTTTGACATTCGATATCCCTATGGAGCCAATTAGGGACCATCAGTAAATTACCTTTGCAAAGTATTCAGACGCCTCAACTTTTTCCACATTTTGTTAGGTTACAGCCTTATTCAAGAATGTATTCAATTGTTTTTTCCCCTCCCCTCATCAATCTACACACAATACCCCCTAATGACTAAGCAGAAACAGGTTTTTAGAAATGTTTTCTCATTTCTAAAAAATTTAAATATCATAAATATCATATTTACATAAGTATTCAAAACCTTTATTTAGTACTTTGTTGAAACCCCCAATGGCAGTAATTACAGCCTTAAGTCTTCTTGTGTACGCTGCTATAACCTGGCACACTTGTATTTGGGGAGTTTCTGCCATTCTTCTCTACAGATCCTCTCAAGCTCTGTCAGGTTGGATGGAGAGCGTTGCTGTACAGCTATTTTCAGGTCTCTCCAGAGATGTTCGATCAGGGTCAAGTCCGGGCTCTGGCTGGGCCACTCAAGGACATTCAGAGACTTGTCCGGACGCCACTCCTGCGTTGTCTTGGCTGTGTGCTTAGGGTCATTGTCCTGGTTGAAGGTGAACCTTCGCCCCCAGTCTGAGATCCTGCGCTCTGAAGCAGGTTTTCATCAAGGATCTCTCTGTACTTTTCTCCGTAGATATTTGCCTCGATCCTGACTAGTCTCCTAGTCCCTGCCGCTGAAAAACACCCCTGCAGCATGATGCTGCCACCACCATGGGATGGTGCCAGGTTTCCTCCAGATGTGATGCTTGGCACTCTATGAAGAGTGTTGATGGTTCCAAACTTACTCCATTTAAGAATGATGGAGTTCACTGTGTTCTTAGGGACCTTCAATGCGGCAGAAATGTTTTCAAATCAAATCAAATTTCACCTTACAGTGAAATGCTTACGTACGAGCCCCTAACCAACAATGCAGTTTAAAAAGAAGATGGACAAGAATAATAAATAAAAAAGTAACAAGTAATTAAAGAGCAGCAGTAAAATAACAATGGCGAGACTATATGCAGGGGGTAACGGTACAGGGGGGGGGGGCAATGCATATAGTCTGGGTAGCCATTTGATTAGGTGTTCATCAGTCTTATGGCTTGGGTGTAGAAGCTGTTTAGAAGCCTCTTGGTCCTAAACTTGGTGCTCCGGTACCGCTTGCCGTGCGGTAGCAGAGCTAACAGTCTATGACTAGGGTGGCTAGAGTCTTTGACAATTTTTAGGGCCTTCCTCTGACACCGCCTGGTATAGAGGTCCTGGATGGCAGGAAGCTTGGCCCCCAGTGATGTACTGGGCCGTTTGCACTACCCTCTGTAGTGCCCTTCCCCAGATATGTTCTTCGATACCATTCTGTCTCGGAGCTCTACGGACAATTCCTTCAACCTCATGGCTTGGTTTTTGCTCTGACATGCGCTGTCAACTGTGGGACCTTATACAGACAGGTGTGTGCCTTTCCAAATCATGTCCAATCATTTGAATCCACCCCATGTGTACTCCAATCAAGTTGTAGAAACATCTCAAGGATGATCAATGGTGCACCTGAGCTCAATTTCGAGTCTCATAGCAAAGGGTCTGAATACTTATGTAAATGTAATATTTGATCTTCTAAAAACCTGTTTTGGCTTTGTCATCATGGGGTATTGTGTGCAGATTGCTGAGGATTTTTTTATTGAATACATTTTAGAATGAGGCTGTAACAAAATGTGTAGAAAGTCAAGGGGTCTGAAGGGGGTCTGAATACTTTCCGACTGCACTGTAGATGGGATAATATTTTTCAATAGCTCCGTATTTCAATTAATTAAAAACCTCAAACCAACTATACATTTTAGAAATTCATGTACACATATTTAAAGCATTTAATGAGACAACTAAAAGGTGTGCAACACATTGTGTAATTTATTGATGGTCCCTAACTAGCCCCACAGAGTATCCAAAGTCAAACCAACTTTGCCACGGTCGCACATCGGCCGGCTGAAGCTAATTGGTGAAAGATGGCTAGCTTGCTAGCTAGTATGGGCTACTTGAGGCGGCATGTAGCCTAGTGGTTAGAGCATTGGGCCAGTAACCGAAAGGTTGCTAGATCGAATCCCCGAGTTGAAAAGATAAAAATCTGACATTCAGCCACTGAACAAGGCAGTTAAACCCATTGTTCCTAGGCCATCATTGTAAATAAAAATGTGTTCTTAAATGACTTGCCTAGTTAAATAAAATACTTCCAAACAGAAGACCTGGTTACACTGTTTCAAGTTAACTAGAAGGTTGAGCGACTGTGTACTGTTTTGGGAGAGTGAAAGTACAAGTGCTTCCCACATTAGATCACACACACAAGAGACACGCACAACAAAGCACGCCTCCAAAACCCAAATCTCGTTCTCAGTCGCATTTCCTGATTAGGAGAATTGAAACCGAGGCTAAATCAGTAAGTTCAGCCCCCCCACCACAGCGCAAGCGAGCTGATGTTAGACAGGTATATTGTTGAACGTGGTGTAAGGGGTGGAAAATGCGAATGCACCAGTTTTTACTGTACATGATGACATTGCAAACTAACTAACATTTGACACTTGGCGAAAGCCAAAAATAGAGCCCTCTGAGCTAAAAGATTTTTCTATCAAATGAGCAAATAGCCCAGTCTGCAATGAGACTGAAACTAGAAAAGACACCTTTACAGGAAATGGATTGAAGTATGTTTTCCACATGTTCATTAGAGTACAACACTTTCTTGGAGTTGGGATACGACAGTATAGTCACTGCAATTCCCACCTGTAGGCCTTCTATTATCCTTTAGGTTCTACCATGGAAAACAATGATTGCATATCGGCAGAATGTCTAGCATCTGGATCATTAACTGGGTCATGACTGTCATTCCTCTGCAGGCGAAGAAGGGCCCGTATGCCTTTCTATGGGACATGGCTGTGGTGGAGTACGCCGCACTGACGGACGATGACTGCACCATCACTGTCACAGGAAACAGCATGAGCAGCAAAGGCTACGGCATCGCCATGCAGCATGGGAGTCCATACAGAGACCTCTTCTCCCAGAAGTGAGCAATGCCACCAACATCTCTCCTCATCATACACCATCTACGCTGAGTATACCAAACATGACAAGCATTCAAAACATTGAGTTGCACCCCCCCCCCCCCCCCTCAAACACCCCCTCCATTTAGCCCTCAGAACAGCCTCAATTCGTCGGGGCATGGACTCTACGAGGTGTCGAAAGCGTTCGACAGGGATGCTGGCCCGTGTTGACTCCAAAGCTTCCCACAGTTGTGTCAAGGTGGCTGGATGTCCTTTGGGTGGTGGCCCATTCGTTAATGACTTAAATGTAAAGTAAATGTTATACAAGCGGGAAACTGTTGAGAATGATAAACCCACCCGCGTTATAGTTTTTGACATAAACCCATACCCCTACACCGTTCAAAGGTCCTTACATTTTTTTGTCTTGCCTATTCACCCTCTGAATGGTACAAATACATGATCCATGTCTCAATTGTCTCGATGCTTAAATAATCCTTCTTTTAACCCGTCTCCTCCCCTTCATCTACCCTGTTGAAGTCGATTCAACAAGTGACATCAATAAGGGTTCATAGCTTTCACCTGGATTCACCTGGTCAGTCTATGTCATGGAAAGAGATGGTGTTCTTAACGTTTTGTATACTCAGTGTATATTGTAATGAACCTGGCGTTGAGAAGCACAATTAAACTCTCCCCAAAGGGAACCTTCATTGGAGCAGCTGTGACTTGCCCGGCGTTGCGACCCTAGGGTTGCAAGTTCGAGTCTCGCCTCGGAACCCCGTGCTACTCCCTCGTTTCATTACATTATTTATGCATTATAGGTATACCATCATCTTATCAACAGCTCTATACAGTCTGTAATTCTCCTTCCTTCTCCCTCTCCTTTCATCCCACCATCTCTTCCTTCCATCACCTTGAGGAAATATCCTAAGTCTAAGTGCATATGGTTTAACGCGCACATCCTTTGATTCCTAATGACTTTCTCTGCTTCATAAAAGCCATAAACATAATCACTGATGGTTGACGGTGCCTGGGGGAATTGAGCGCCGTAATTGGCAGAGAGGTCATTCAGAGGTCATTATAATCAGCCATTTTAGGAGGAATTTGACGAGGGAAATGCAAGGCCCACGAACATAGTGTTTTTATAAAGTCACTTGGTAGTAAAAACATAAGTGAAAATGCTCTTTATAAAGGTCAGGAGTTACTGTAGGGTAAAGACTCATTCACAGAGGCTTAATGCATGATTGTAAATGCCATTGTCTGTATGTTATATATACACATGTATACTGAACAAAAACATAAACGCAACATGCAACAATTTCAAAGATTTTACTGAGTTACAGTTCATAGAAGGAAATCAGTCAGTTGAAATGAATTCATTAGGCCTTAATCTATGGATTATCTTGTCAAATGAGAAATGCTCACTAACAGGGATGTGAACAAATTTATAGACAACATTTTTGAGAAATAAACTTTTTGTCCATATGGAACATTTCTGGGATCTTTTATTTCTGCTCATGAAACATGGGACCAATAATTTACATGTTGTGTTTATATTTTTTGTTCAGTATATTTACATTTCCCCTTTCAATTATATATTATCAGACATACATCTGGAAAGTATTCAGACACATTCACTTTTTTCACATTTTGTTACGTTACAGCGTTATTCTAAAATTGATTAAACTGTTTTTTTCCCTCATCGATCGACACACAATACCCCATAATGACAAAGAAAAAAAAACTGGTTTATATAATTTTTGGCTAATTTATAAAAATAAAAAAACACTGAAATATGACATTTACATAAGTATTCAGAACCTTTACTCAGTACTTTGTTGAAGCACCTATGGCAGAGATTACAGCCTCGAGTCTTCTCTGGTATGACGCTACAAGCTTGGCACACCTGTATTTGGGGAGTTTCTCCCATTCTTCTCTGCAGATCCTCTCAAGCTCAGTCAGCTTGGATGGAGCGTAGCTGCACAGATTTTTCAGGTCTCTCTAGAGATTTTCAATCGGGTTCAAATCTGGGCTCTGGCTGGACCACTCAAGGACATTCAGAGAATTGTCCCGAAGCCACTCCTGCATAGTCTTGGCTGTGTTCTTAGGGTTGTTGTCCTGTTGGAAAGTGAAACTTCGCCCCAGTCTGAGCTACTGACCGCTCTGGAGCAGGTTTTCATCAAGGATCTCTCTCTTCTTTGCTCCGTTCATCTTTCCCTCGATTCTGACTAGTCTCCTAGGCCCTGCCGCTGAAAAACATCCCCACAGCATGATGCTGCCACCACCATGCTTCACCATAGGGATTGTGCCAGGTTTCCTCCAGATGTGACACTTGGCATTTAGGCTCATCTTGGGTTCAATCTTGGTTTCATCAGACCAGAGAATCTTGTTTCTCATGGTCTGAGAGTCATTTAGGTGCCTTTTGGAAAACTCCAAGCGGGCTATCATGTGCCTTTTACTGAGGAGTGGCTTCCGTCTGGCCACTACTATAATGGCCTGATTGGTGGAGTGCTGCAGAGATGGTTGTCCTTCTGGAAGGTTCTCCCATCTCCACAGAGGAACTCTGGAGCTCTGTCAGAGTGACCATTGGGTTCTTTGTCACCTGCTTGACTAAGGCCCTTCTTCCCCGATTGCTCAGTTTAGCCTGGCGGCCAGCTCTAGTTTTGGTGGTTCCAAACGTCTTCCATTTAAGAATGATGGAGGCACTGTGTTCTTGGGGACCTTCAATGCTGCAGACATTTTTTGGTACCCTTCCCCAAATCTATGCCTCGACACAATCCTGTCACGGACCTCGGCAGACAATTCCTCTGACATCATGGCTTGGTCTGTGCTCTGATATGCACTGTCAACTGTGGGACCTTATATAGATAGGTGTGTTCCTTTATAAAAAATAATGTCCAATAAATTTAATTCACTACAGGTAGACTCCAATGATGTTGTAGAAACATCAAGGATGATCAATGCAAATAGGATGCACCTGAGCTCAATTTCAGTTTTTTGTATTTTAATAAACGTTAAAAAAATGTCTAAAAACCTGTTTTCACTTTGTCTTTATGGGATATTGTGTGTAGATTAATGAGAATTAGGCTGTAAGGTAACATAATGTGGAAAAATGAAAGGGGTCTGAATACTTTCCGAATGCACTGTATTTTAGCACAGTTAGAATGGATTTGTATAATGCTTTTAGTTTGGATTACTTATCACTAAACCGCCCTTGAGGAGCTACTTGTTATATTTGAATTACAGAGTAAAGGATCACTGCAACATGTGTTTGAAGGCTCTTGACTCTGTGTGTCATGCAGCTCTTCGTTTGGTCACCAATCAGAGACATCTAACTCAACATTGTGATCTCTACACTGCGGTTGGATTTACACCACCAGCAACAGGCAGGCTCAAACACTGGTATATTCTTATTTATACGGCCATTTTAGGAAAACTGACATCTTATCTATCGTCTCTTCTAGCACAAAATGAAAACACATATAAGCTCAGATCTCAATCGTGTTTCATGCTAAGAGTCCCGAAAGCTAGAACAGAGCATCGAAAGGACTTTCCATTACTCATTCCCTTGGTCTTGGAATTCCCTCCAAGCCAACCTAAAACTCCAGGACCTGGTGTCCCTGGAGGAGTTCAAAGGACAAATTGGTTAACAGTTTGTTGAGACATGTAGTTCTTCCTAGTATTCACTCGTTCGTGTTGCCTTATGTAAGGAAGCATGTTGTGTTACTTCACACACACCACACACACACACCACACACATGCCTGCATGCCGCACAACACATCCACTGTTTATTTGCTGTTGTACTTTTGCTGTTGTATTTGTGCTGTTGCCAGTTTCTTCTATCTGTGTTGTCCGTCTTGTCTTACGTTGTTATTTTTAACGTTTTCTTTTATGCCAGCCCCCGCCCCCACAGGAGGCCTTTTGTCTCTTGCCAGGCCACCATTGTAAATAAGAATATGTTTTAATAGATCAGCCTGCTTTATAAAGGTTCAATCAAAAAATGATGTTTGTTTTACTATATCAGCACAGGTTGCAATCAATAAATATGTTGCATGTTCCAGCTGAGAGTTGGTTTATGAAATCAACCTATAATGAATTCATAACAAGCGTTGGGTTTGGATTAAAGAATAATCATTCAGCATGATTCTGCTAATTACTTCCATGAAAAAAGGCTCGCAATGGATAGTTTAATAGCTAAATACTGTACTTGGGCATTGACGTCAACTTTTCACAACGTTTGAAAGTCTTTGGTCATTAGTTGCAGGACGCTGATTGGGTAAATCTGTCCATAATCACATGTAAGCTACAGGACTGTTTCGCTTGCACAGACTGGAATATGTTCAGGGGATTCAGCCGATAACATTGAGGAGCTTACTACATCAGTCACCGGCATCATCAATAAGTGCATCGACGACATTGGCCCTACAGTGACTGTCCATACAGATCCCAAACCAGAAGCCATAGATTACAGGCAACATCTGCACTGAGCTAAAGGCTAGAGCTGCCGCTTTCAAGGAGCGGGACACTACCAGGATGCGTACTCAGAACATGCGCTGACCAGCTAACATGTGCCTTCACTGACATTTTCAACCTCTCCCTGACCCAGTCAGTAATACCTACATGTTTCAAGCAGACCACCATAGACCTTGGGCCCAAGAACACCAAGATAACCTGTCTAAATGACTATTGCCATGTAGCACTCACATCTGTAGCCATGAAATGTTTTGAAAGGCTGGTCCTGGCTCACATCAACACCATCATTCCAGACACCCTGGACCCTCTCCAATTCACATACCGCCCCAACAGATACAGAGATGCTGCCATCTCTATTGCCCTCCACACTTCCCTCGCCCACCTGGACAAGAGGAATTCTTATGTGAGAATGCTGTTCATTGACTATAGCTCAGTGTTCAACGTAATTGTGCCCTCCATGCGTACGCCCCCATCCACATCGATAGGGCTGTGGTGGAGCGGGTAGAGAGCTTCAAGTTCCTCCTTGTCCACATCTCTAAGAAATGATCATGGCCCACACACACACACCAACACAGTCGCGAAGAAGGCACGACAACACAGCTTCCCCCTCAGGAGGCTGAAAAGATTTGGCACAGGCCCTCAGATCCTCAAAAAATGTTCTACAGCTGCACCTTTGAGAACATCTGGAATGGCTGCATCGCCGCTTGTTATGGCAACTGCTTTGCATCCGACCACACAGCACTACAGAGGGTAGTGCGTAAGTACCAGTATACCATTGGTCTGAGTTCCCTGTCATCCAGGACCTCAACACCAGGCAGTGTCAGAGGAGGGCCCTAAAAATGGTCAAATACTCCAGTGACACGGCAAGTGGTACCGATGAACCAAGTCTGGGACCAACAGGACCCTGAACAGCTTCGACCCACAAGCCATTAAGACTGCTACTGTAAATAGTTAAATAGTTAACCAATAGCTACCCAGACTGTGCATTCACCCTTTTTGACTCATCACATATGTTGCGGCTCCTGTTTATTATCTATCCTGTTGCCTAGTCACTTTATCCCTACCTATATGTACATGTCCACCTCAATTACCTCGTACCCCCGCACATCGACTAGTGGTACCTCGTGTATATAGCCAAGTTACCTTTACTCATTGTGTATTTATTCCTTGTGTTATTATTATTATTGTTCTATTATAGTATTTTTTTTTCTTTCTTTTCTCTCTATATTGTTGGGAAGCACCCATAAGTAAGCATTTCACTGTTAGTCTACACCTCTTGGTTACGAAGCATGTGACAAATACAACGTGATTTGACCAATTAGGACTGTGTAATGATATTTGCCAAGGATTTACCCAAAATGAATCCCAAAATCACTGTCTTAATCAAACAACCAAAACATCTTGTTTTGATTATTCTCAGTTATAATAGCTCCAAAGCATCCATGAAAACAACCCAAAATGTTTTGTCACACTATCTAACACATTGTCACACACAAATCTAACTCTCTTCAACGCAGTGAAAATAAACAGCAATGAGTGCCATCCCAACTCCACAACCAGAATGAACTACCGTTCTAGTGACTAAAACACAGGTCTTAGGATAGGAACAGTGATCGTTCTACAAAGCAGAACCAGTTTCAACCAGGTTTGACCTGGGGCTCTTGGAGGCCACACGCCCACACCTTCGATAAGCCACCAATGCGGTGGAACACTTAAATCCTCTCCTCTCTTCAGAGGTGTGCTACGTCAGGGCCCTTCGGAGTGCACACTCAGTACGCAGGGCCACAGCAAGTGAAGAGCTGGGTCAGAGCTTAAGGGATGAGGTCCCTCCGTGGAAGAGCCTCAATAATGCCTATCCCTACGACACTGAACTGAACACGATCTCTCTATCTACGCTCATGATGGCCCGGATGAATATCCATCTGGGAAATTCAGGGCTAACAGAGTGGGGGTGGTGGGGGTGTGATGTGCTTCGAGGACAGCTGGGAGGCTGCTCATGGGGTAATAACAGGCTGAACCAGAATGTCATCTCATCTACAGAGACGGATTCCTCTTGCCACCGTCCCCCTTCCCATCATCATAATCCATTTCCCTCTCTCCTTCCCTCTCTCCTTCCCTCTCTCCGCACCCTCGTCTATCCATAACCGTACACATTCACCATGGGCTCCTTTTAATCTCAGAAATTGCTGTGGCGGTAGTGTTTGCCCACAGGAGCGGTTCTCTGATAATGGTCTTGTCCTCTTTGCCACGGCTATTTTTCTTTTAATTAAGCAGTTCTTCCCTCTGTTTTACTTTGGATTTCGTTTGTGGCAATGAAGGAATAGGAAAAGCTGACATTTAATGAAGTTTACTGTCGGGTTTAATTCATTGAGCAGGCACAATTCAAACAAATCACACTTAAAATGCCGTGCTGTGTGAATTGTCACAAATGAATGCAGTCATCTACAGAAGATAAAAGCAGGTCTATTTTTCATTCTTCCTTTAGTGCCATGATAGCATATGAGTAGTAGCTGTGCAACTCGGGTCCTTGTCCTTAGTCTCAATTCTTTGCGTAACAGCCTTAACTTAATACAACAGCCTGTTTTGAGCAAAGCAGAGGAAGCATATGTCTCTTACACCCAGATATTTCCCCTCCTTGCAGGATCCTGGAGCTGCAGGAAAAAGGAGACCTGGACATCCTGAAGCAGAAGTGGTGGCCGCGTACGGGCCGCTGTGACCTCAACAGCCACTCCAACGCCACACCCGACGGGAGGTCCCTGAAGCTGCACAGCTTTGCCGGTGTCTTCTGTGTCCTGGCCGCCGGACTGCTGCTGGCCTGCCTGGTTGCCGGCCTGGAGATGTGGTGGAACAGCAACCGCTGTGGGCAAGAGCAGCCCAAAGAGGTGACCGAGCACAGAACCCGGAGGACAGGGCAGCAGGGGGAGGACACTGCCACACTCTACTTTAAGGATCCAGCCGCAGACCACAGTCCCGATTTAGTTGAGCTCCAGTACACGCAGTTATAGATTGTGCTCTGATTGAAATCAAATTTGGTCCCTCTAATCTATCCCCCCTCTTCTCTGAAACCAAATCCATCTGTTTTTGTATGGCATACATACCTCACACAGCTCACAGATAAAGACGGATCCCCCTTATCATTTTCTTACTAATATATTTCCATCTTGATTATTAATATTTTTGGGAAACTCTTCGAATTTGATCATCGCTGTATGTTAATCACATCATCGGTGTATGTTAATCACACATCATCGGTGTATGTTAATCACACATCATCGGTGTATGTTAATCATAAACCCTTAAGCTGCCTTTAGGATAACAAACTGCCCAACCAATATGTTTTTTTTTAGATAAGCTATTCCTGCATTTTTCACAAGTCTCTTACTAATATGTCAGAACAACTGATTTCAGGCAGTGATGAGCATCAGTCCCCAGCAAATTTTCCAGTCACATACTTTGTATTGAATTATTGTCAAAACCTTTCTCACTCAGACAAAGTTTTGCCATTTTCAATTCAGCAAGATTCTCTGTAGGGATATTAACTAACTATATCCAGATTAAATGCATAGAAATAGAATAAAAAGAACAGACAAATCACTGACTTGAAAGGTTATACCCATTCAGTTAATTCAATTTCTATGCAATTAATCCTATCCGATAGGTGAAATCGAGATATATAACTTTTGAAAAACTCCTCCCAGAGGATTACACTTTCAAAGGGAGATTTGAACACCTTTTTAAATGTCTTATTTCAGAGTAGATCCACGTATCTATTTGATTCATGTCAATGTGAATCAGCCAAATATGAAATATGACATTTCTGAGAAAACGTCAGTATCGAGTTTGTTTTAAGTTCCCTGTGACATTAGTGTTCCTGAAAAACCCATTGATTACCAACACAGTTTCTTACCCTGAATTGTGAACACAATTACACTGCCTACCACAGAGAACCATTTTAATTGATTCTCGTAAGACTTTCCCCTGCTAAGTGCCTACTAAACTGATTGACACCGATTACACGTTTATACCTCATTGCCAGTTCACGTTAAGCCTTTCGTATTAGTTTAATCCACTCAAGTTACTGTGATGGTGTGAACATGTCTAACGAGGCCTCTCACATGAGAGAGTTACTCTCCCCTTGCATGTGACATGGGACAGGTTAAGGCTTGACATGGATCCGTAAACTAAAGTGTGAGCAGAAACAGGATGTTTGCACAGCAATAAGAGCCACTGCATCTGTCCAACCCAGTCCATAATCCCTAGTAAATTCCCTGTGTGACGTCTTATTGCAATTATATGTCAATGTGGACATCCATACGTTTTTATTCTTGACTGTTCTATGATCTCGTGCAGGTTACTAAGGATTACAGACTGGCAAGGGTTTCTGGTCCATTGACATATAATGACATTACCACTGCTTCACCGGAAGGGAGGAAGGACATTTGGACAGAGAGAGAAAGAGACTGGGATGAAGCAGAAGCTATTGACACAGGTCAGAATAGAGCTCCTAAGATCTGATTTGTGCTGCTGCATTAAAGAGGCACTCTGATCTCTCCGATTGGGCATGGGGGGGGGGGGGCATCTTGATCTAAAACTCCACAACACCATCTCATATCTGGCAATCTTCTATTCTCTGATTGTTGTTCTGTTTCTTCCCCATTTTTGGTTAGTTGCTTTTGTGGTGGATGGATGCGTGCATGACCAAGGACTTGTCTCTCACCCTCACGTAGAAACATTGTACGGGGGGGGGGATAAGAGGAAGTTAATTCAGCGACATTTTCTATGAACTACCTCCCTATGATGCTTTGTGAAGGTATTTATTATGCCTTTTACAGACATTGTTATAACACATGTTATACGCAGTACATAACTCTAAGTGGGTTCGTCCAGTCTGACGAAGGTGGTGTACAGAACGTGGTACAGGGATGACCTACGATACAGGAAGTATGCACAGTGATCATAGTGTTATGCATACGGAGGCCACTTTGAAAACAGCTTACTCCAGTCCTAGATAAATCCTTCGATCAAGTGTCAGGCCACCATGGGTGGATAGAGTGGTTTTCTAGTTTGATGTTTTACGAATTGTTTTTGCATTACGAAAGCTTTCACTCTGCAGAGCATGTTGTTATTTCCCCTCAACATAAATCAACACACTCTTATTAAAACACTGGTGCAGTGGTTTGATTTTAGGCGGTTAATTTGTTTTCGGCGTGCTGCCAATGCCGACAAGATTAGAAACATATTTTAATGCGGCGCCAGTCTGCTAAAACAATAGCCTTGGCTGAGATGTTTTCATTCGCTTTAAGAGTCTTTTTTTTAATGATACAGAGCTGATACCGTCGTAAATTCATTCCCACGATCAATGTCTCTGTTGATGAAGTCTTCAGAACATATGGAATCAAGATTACATTTGCACATTCCGGACGGCTCGAGCTGATATGGGAAGCACTGAGGAAACACAGTTGTTTGTCTGTAACTTGACATTGATGAAGGCCGTCATTGTGAATAAGAATTTGTTCTTAATTGACTCGCCTAATTAAATAAAGGTTAAATAAAAAGAAATGTAATCTTGGTCGATCAAGATTGACTAAATGGCTTAGCATTTAGGAACTCCTCTGTGCTGTGTTATGATGGCATAATGTGCTTATGACAGGCAGTTGATATTGACAAGAGGAAGAGTCAATTTGATGTGGCACTGATCCCATTGAAAGGTCATGGCTTCTGATGGTCAAATGACTAACACACACAGTGTGTCATTACGAGAGGAGTCAGTTGATTTCCTAGCATAAAATCGCAAATCATCATCGGTCTTCGTAGAAACACATTTCTGATAACGTCTTCCATTCCAGAACATGTCTTATTTTCATTGGTTGGGATTTGTGCTCCACATATAGAATCTTAACCTTTGCAGTTTGTTGTGTTGTATATGTACTGCACATAAGGATCAACTTGGATTTTGTCTCCATATTCAGTTTTTTTAACTAATATCATCGCTGAGTCAGACCATGACTGGAGCCAAGTTATGCCTGCCTCCAAAGTAGCCATTTGCAATAGTCTAGTGCAGCCTCCAAGTGCCAGGACACATCTCCTGATTGGCTAGTGATACCTGCTACCCTGAAGTATGTTTTGTCCTCTACCTTTCAATGTCCCAATGTAGCATTTTTTTGTCAGCCAAGGACCTGAAGTGTCAATTAGCTTATAACACGTATGCATAACTACAGTCATCCAAAGACACATACATCTGTCAGCCTCAGCAGCTCAGATGTATTAAATATAGTGATCTGATATCAGATCGATTCACCTGGCCAACATCAGTAAGTCATTGATTGAGAGGTAGTGCTGAGTGATCAACCAAAATGTTGGTTATTTTTCGTTTTTTAAATAACTAATTGGCCGAAGTCAGTTTAATTATTTGAATTCCATTTCATTTTTTTCTGCTCAGTTTCTGTAGAGATAAATCAGATCAGGATCGAACTGTGCGATGTAGTAGGGAGTTGTAGTTTCCAATAGGCCAATATTCTTTCTAGTTTAGTGCAGAACACCTGGTAATTAACTACAATGATCATAATACATTGCGCACCCGTTTACTTGTCCGGTCTGTGTGGAGCAGACACTGAGACCTCTTTGATGGAGAGAAGAGAGAAGGTACGAGAGGGATAGAGAGCAGTTGCTTTGCGAGGTATCTCTACCTGAAAATACAAGATCTAAGTGAGTGATAGTTGGTATTTGGCAGTCATAAAAGTATGCCTTATTTACTTTTCAAAACTACTAAAATAGTGATTTTGTCAGACAGGCAGCATATCTATAGAGATTAGATGATGACTTGGAATGAAATACAGTCAAATAAAACAAATATTTTATTCAAGTAATGTGAATAAATTATGGTTGTAATGGGCACATTACCCGCATAGTGCGTTTAATATATAACAATTTTAATTATTTAAAAAAAACGAAGACGGGTGATAATTTTTTAATAACAAAATCGAAATTGAACCAACCTCAAAAAGCACTGAATCGCTCAGCACTATTGAGAGGTAAACGGACACTGTAAAAGCCCATATGTGGCCATCTAAACAGGACACCAATACATTATCTCAACTTTACTTCAATATACTGTAGCATCAGCAATGAAGCCTAAGGTTACATGGTGCCCCAGATCAGTCAGTAGAGGTTAGGATGTAGCTTGGCTCCAGCATTGGTGTCGTCTGTCAAAGATTTGACACCTCTTACTAAACATCAAACTGTCTATGTCCACTGGCCAAGTTTGATTTCAAGGTGCACATTCTATACACCTGTAATTGAGTCACCTCAATTCCAATTGGGCACTTAAAACAGACATTACTCAATCAGCATGTTGAGTGAAACACTCAGAGGCTTGGGAAACAAACCACCTCAAAAAAGCTAAGGAAGAGGAGAGGGAACCTAAATGCATGGAGCTGGTGAAAAGCCTGAGAATCCCATGGAGAACAGCCCATCTCAGCCTCTGTGTCCCTTCCTCCCCCTCTCTCTTTCACCCTCTAGGACAAGGAGGTGAATCTGGAACAGGTGCATCAGCGTATGAACAGTCTTATGGACGAGGACATGGCACACAAGCAGATCCCTGGCCCGTCTATCGAGATCTCTGCGCTGGACATCGACAGCATGCAGCCCAGCCGGCAGCTGGAGTCTGTGCGGGACTACCCGGGCAGGGGCCTGTCTGTGAGCACCTATCTCCCGGGGGAGGGCCATGGGGTGGGCCTGGGTCGGACACTAGCTCAGGGCCCTGGCAGCACACTCCCCCACCACCCCTCCAGCAGCTCCACCATCCCCTCCATTCAGTGCAAACACAGAGCTCCCAACGGGGCTCTGTTCCGACTGAGTCCCGCCAAGACACCCATGCCAATGTCTTACCAGGGAGTTCCCGGAGGACCCATCCCAGAAGCCATTGAGCCCACCCACAGTACATCCATCTGATGGTGCCTCAACGTCACATCTCCTACCCCTCACCTGATTTTTGTGGGGTATTATTTGTGGGGGGGGAAGTAAATAAATAAAAAAATTGGGAAAGTGTGCAAACAAGAGAAATAAGAGATTTTTATTACCTGTTGAACAACCGACATTAAAGGAAAAGCAAATTCTTTTTGTATATATTTGTAAATACTGAGAGAACGAAGTGAAGTTAAAGTGTATTTTGAATATTCTCAATTTTTCAAGTTGAGTTATAAAAAAACTAAATAAGATGAAAAAAAAATGAAAAAAAATGACTGTTTGAATGGCTTTGTAAATTTTGTTCTATATGAATAATGACGCAAATTCATTGTGATTGTTTTCTAAGTGCCGAAAAATGTCTCTCCACAGTTCATTCTTAGATTACCATTCACCATAGGACATAATGTTGAACTCCATTCACCATAGGACATAATGTTGAACTCCAACTGTTATGCACCTCTTTAACAACCTTATACTTCAGTATCAGATAAGAATATTCCAAATAGATGGAATCATTTTGTTTGTAAGACATATATACATTTTTCAAGTTTTTTTTCCCTTCTTTTTCTAACTTAAAGTCTTGGTGAATCATTGTTTAAGGCTGAAACTGAAGTAAAAATTGTTTCTCGTGAGTTCTACAGATTTATGAAATGGATGGTACTTCATTAAGTTCAATTTCAGCCCTATTATGTTGTCAAAGACAGAGGGAGATACAGTCCCAGTCAGCCCCCAACAGCAAAGAAAGGCAGTCCCAGTGGTACTAGTGCCGTGTACAGCATAACATCAGCCACGCTAAGGGAATGTTCTAAAGGAGTCTGATATAAATCCTGATTGAATCGTGCCCCTTCCAGTGTATGCTACATGTTTCCTTGATTGAGTGGAGGGGATGTATAAAACAAAAGTTTTATTTTTACATTTAACAAAAAAAAGGCTCATTTTAGGAAAAAATAGATGTATTCATTTCGTACTTAAGGATTTATTGTTGAAAAGCTGTATACCGGTTCTCCTTTCAGAGCAGTGGAGTCTTTGGAACCTAAGAGGGAGAAAAGTAGATATATAATATCTCATATTTATCATTTGTAATAGAGCAATTATCACCAAGGAAGATGGAAGATAAAAGAGTGATATCAAAATCATGAACTATTAGTGTTAGTAATAGCAGTTCAGGTGGCATATCCTAATGTCTAAATTCTGATGGTTCTCTGTTCATAAAACAAACAGAATTTCCCCATCAATTAACCTGGGCACATTGCAGAGCAGCAGTTTCTGTCACATTTCCAACTGAAGATGAACTGCAAAACTTTACCAAGACTTTCATAAGTGCAATTAAAATGCAATTATGTCCTGCAGTATACTTTTTGTTTCTGTTTATTTCCTTTAGCCTGTCATTCTGGAAAACTCATTGCTAGGAAGTGAGATAGTGAATGTCAATCTCAGTGGTTATATTGTGTTGTCGTTCGTCACATCCTATATGCACAATACAACGTGTACCAGGAGTACTGATCAGTGATCTATACTCATACTGTTAAAAAGGTTTTCATTTACTGGATTGTCCGTACCTCTTGGAAAATGTAACCAATTTCCCTGCAGAGCCAATGAGGGAAAGCAAAGAAGGATAATTAAGTGATGTCATGAGAATAAACAGAACTACCATACCTCAAAGTGAGAGAATCATGTTTCGCATCACCCGTTCTCCACTCATGCTTCTCGAACAAAATTGGCGAGGTTGTAAAGCCTGAATATTTTGTACAAGTACAAGTACTTACTAATGTGAACCAAAGTGATCTCATTTTACACTGTGTTCTGCATACAACCTGTGGCTCTGATCAGCTAGCTAACAGTGGTGAAAAGGAAGTCCCACGTTACTGTACTGTAAGGGTTTAGTGTGTTTCACTGCCTTACTGTATACCACCCCCCCCCCCCGTTACTGTATCAATGGCCACACCACAATATTAAAGAAAATATTATAGAAAGCTATCATACCATATAGTCTGTAAAAGTACATCTAAGGGAGACTCTTATTTTATTTATGAATATGCTGCTTGGAGTTTCTTAATCTTTAATAAAGAAATATGGTTTACATATGTTTGTTTCTATGATTCACGGGCATGTGATGATAGATAACCCGTACAGTACATTTGCATGTGCCAGTATTATAAACCATTTGTCCTATATTCATTTATTTTTAAACATTATGAAAACATTAACATTTTATTTTGATCTTTGAAAACCAATTCTAGTACTAACTGATATCATAGAAGTCATGTCTGCCTTGCTTTATTTGCTTTAATGCTCTCGTTATGATATAAATGAAAATCATCCCTTTGAGGTGGTGCTCTATTAACTGGCCAACATGAAGGAAATGATTCCAACAGATAGCTGAGGATGACAGAATAGACCAATCAACAAGTTCTCTTCATCACAACAGGGCCTTTTACTTACGCCTAGGGCTGTTGTGGTGACCCTATTACCGCCACACCGGCGGTCACAAGTCATGAAGGCAGTCAAATTCCACAGGCTTCTCCAAGCTCTGATGCTGCTGATGGTCATTAGTAGCCTATCAAACTTGCTAACTGCCTGGTACTCCGCACTCTATTGTTCCTCTAATCACTCTGACATCAATGCAAATGTATTTGAAAATCTAATCAAACATTTCATGAGAGCCCATGATGGCTGCTAATAAACAGACGAGGATCCCATCGGCTTTCTATAGGCTAGGCCTACTATATTTATTTCTCAACGTTCCTAATATTAAGCACATTGCTTATATTTACAACAGGAGTATAGCATACCTGGCTGGCATGAAAATAAACCACGAGGAAAAGTGTCCTCCATTCGCTATTTCAGTGCATAGATGTATTCTTTCCGCTGCCCCTGTTTTGATACAGGTGCACGATAATGGTCCATTCTCAATCCAAACAAATGTCACACGTATATGATTTAGTATATGTAAAGATTAAATCAAAAATAGTCTGATGGGTGACAATATTAGCCTATCAGTTGAGAATGATATATTATCACTTGTGAATGATGCCCAGCATAAGAAACAATGACTTTTTTTGCGACCTTTTTCTAATCGCACACCTCATGTAGCCTAGCCCACAGGCCTATATGTTTTTATAAGGTTTGTATCACAACTAAAGTGGCCAAATAACTTCCTTAAAATGAAGCACATTAATCCTCTTTCCAAGAGATGTAGAGCCTATTGGCCTATAAGCAGCGCATGAATTTCATGTTTGGGGAAGACCATTTTCACCACAGAAATGCACCTTCAGAATAAAAGCAGTACATGCATATTTGCATTTGCGGTCACTTTTGATAATGGTGTTTTCTGCTGTTGGGTTCTGAGAATGTGAATAGGGAAGTGATCACATGTGGCAGGAATTTGTAAGGGGAGAGAGCCATGAACTAGTGATGAAGGGGGGTGGTCGAGGTCAGGTCAGGTGACGTTAAGGGAGAAATAAAAGTTTATGGCCCGTATCACTTAGTGTCCTGCCTAGCAGTAAAGACACAATGTTTGTACAGATGTGTAGGAGGAGACTCAGCCTAGGAGAAAGGATTAAACATCAGTGCTTGTATGAAAATGTTTTTGTCTAATGCAGCTGTATTGACATTCTGGGAAGAATAAACTTGGTTAACCTTTCATACTGTCCATTGAGTTTTTTACTCAGAGAATTAGAACCTAACAGTTGGCGCTGCGAGCAGGGTTCGCCACGATTTGTAGTCAAACCAGAGAGTCCAGATGAGTGGAGCAGGAGCTGGCAACAAACAAGGTAGGCACAGTTCCTACACCTGTTTCCACTCATTTTGACACCTTGGGGAGATGAGAATCATTGGCTGAACAATTATAGGAATACGGAGCTAGAAAGCCTACGTTCATTCAGCAGGCCCATTGTGTCACGATCGGTCGTAGCTTTGTGGTATATAGTAGGTTGGTTCCTGCTAGTACTATAAAGTATAGGCCCGGAAGGTAAACTCGTACCTGTAGGGTAAGTCCTAGGGGGTAAATCCCGAGTGGGTTAGTTCTTATGACTATAAGAATAGGGTGAGTCCCGGAAGGTAAGCCTGAGCAGGCTGGAACTTGCAAAGGGTAAGTCCTAGTGGGTAAAACCTTGGTGGGGTTGGTTCCCTGCTAAACCTGTAATGAGAGGGTGAAAAGGCCAGCCGCAAAGGCCATGCGCCTGTGTGGATGGATAGAGTGACATGCTTGTGTACTAGGATAAAAAGTTGCCATTCAGGGTTAAAAGAAAAGCAATAAGATATCCGAACACTGTTGGATTTGGGTGTATTAGCAGTAGCAATAAAGAGAGGTTGGTTGTATGCCCTGTTGGGGTGGTGAACTATTCTCCATGGAAGTGGGTAGTGCTACCTTGAAAAATAGTTAGTAGAAGGTGTGTATTATAGATGGGAAAAATACATCTAAAACATCTTGGACAACGTCGGTAAAGGTTTAAGAATAATAACTATTGATATGGCGACAGACCTCCCCAATTTCCTCTGTGATGTGGAGCTAGAGGATTTTAATTGAACCATGGAGGCTGAAAGAAGAGCAAGAGCATTATACCAATTTGGCTCGAATATGGGAAATTATTTGAGGTACTCAGCTGCAAAAAGACTGGGTACGGGAGTGCATTGACAGAATTTGTACTCCGGCTTTGATGGCAGGTTTGAAACCTGTAATCAAAATTATAATTACGGGGGTTGTGGATGAAATAGAGCACAATGTTTTGAGAGTGGAATATAACTCTGCTCACTTCGCAGATGTGCGAGGGGTTAATATGGCCACAGTGAAAGTAACTAACAGTGGTTTCAATGGCCAAGGTAAGACAAACAAACATAGCGAAAAAACAAAGCGTAACATCTAAAACAGGGAGCTATAGGACATTGGAAGAATGAGTGTGTGAATGGAGCCTGCTGCACAGGAAATGCCTCTATGCAAGTGTTTGCATCTTTATCAAAAGAGTAATAACGAATCCTCTGGAAAGTAGCAGGACAGGAACTTTCACATATGGCATTGGTTCGATCGATAGTGGTTCATAGAGATTACAGTTTCTATGTGAAGGTAGACGTATGAGATCATGTCTTACCCAACTTTTTAATAGATGCCAGGATCAGATATTGCAGATTCCTTATGATGAGAAATTGGCTAAATTTGCCACAGTTAAAAGTATTTTGGGTTGAAGAATCTAGGAAAAATGCCAGGGGATTAGATTCTAAAGAGGTAGCAAAATTTTAATTAGCTGGACAAACACTCCTTGCAAACTCAGAAAAACTTGTTTTTTTTTTAATCTCATGAGACATTTTATGTGGTTATATTATGAAATAGATTTACATTTTATGTTGTCTTATTCTGAAAGGAGGAGGTCAAAAGGGGAGTAAGTGTAACCGGTGTGAAATTGCTACTGTAGCTAGTTAGCGGGGTGCGGTGGTGATGGTGGACTCGGTGGTGAGATAAAGTCGAAGTGTTTAAGAGTACATGCTAAATAAAAGATAAATAAATTATGGGGTGGATTAAAACAAACATTTCATGATTGGAGTAAGGACAGTGGAATTACCATTATCATGTTTGGTTTATAATTAATATGTTCAGATTGCTGATGAAGATGTAGCATAGTAAATGCTAACAAAGTGTACACTTTCTCAGATCAGTAAGGCCGGTTCATGTGTGTTTGTGACCTATGGTTTAGCAAACAAACACACACACCAGCACTCACACACAAATGACTGATTATGATAATGCGTTAGTGGTGTTGATACTGTGGAGTTTATTTTTTGGGGTCTTTTCAATTCAGTTTTAAATTGGGTATGGAAAAGGGATGTAAATGTTTGGACGGTTTTTAAATGGTTTCTTAAGGACAGGAAAAGAAAAGGGAGAGGAAATATCCAATGTCGGGTATTCTGACTTTCTGGTGAGGCCTGATCAATCTCACTAGAAATGATCGAAACAGGTGGGATTTAATTATAAAAGGAATGAGAAACCCCAGTTTCTATTCTATTTTACCATTACTTTATGAGATACTATTATCTTATAGAGTTATCAAGAGTTGCAATTCTAAGTTGATTGGTTATTCAAATTTGTATTTTGATTTAACATGTTTTTGAATCACGATGTGAATAATTTGTTTGAAGGGAAAATTACCAGTTTCCTGGGGTCCTGGGCCTTGGATTCGGACTGCTGGACTCCCCGCGAGGTCAACCTCTTGCGACGAGCAATCCCGTATCCGGGAGCGTAATCATAGCCTCGAGGCATTAGCATAACGTAGCCTTTTGTTAACAACATTGTCATCTCAGATTTTCAAAATATGCGTTACAGCCAACGCTAGACAAGCATTTGTGTAAGTTTATCACAGCATAAGGCTATGCTAGGCTCTGCTGGCGCAGGCAACATTTTCACGGAAAATAAGAAAAGCAACCAAATTAAATAATTTACCTTTGAAGAACTTCAGATGCTTTCACTCAGGAGACTCCCAGTTAGATAGAAAATGTTCCTTTTTTCCAAAAATATTATTTTTGTAGGCGAAATAGCTCCCGTTTCTTCATCATGCATGGCTGAGAAATCGACCGAAAATGCTATAACGCCAAAAAAATTCAAAATTTGCTCCATAATATCAACAGAAACACGGCAAACGTTATTTAGGATCCATCCCCAAGGTGTTTTTAACATATATATTCGATAATATATCCGTCGAGGCAATTGCTTTCTCATAAAAAGCGATTGGAAAAATGGCTACCTCAGTATTTTATGCAAGATTTTCTGCGGGAGACACCATGTTACCACATGCTATATATGGTCCCTTACAGCCATTCTTCAATGGAAATGCCTAAAAAGGCGTCACAATGCTGTAGACACCTTGGGGAATACGTGGAAAACGTAAGCTCATTCGTAGCTCATTCACAGCCATATAATGAGTCATTGGCATGAGGTGGTTTCAAAAAATGCGGCACTTCCTGGTTGGATTTTTATCTGGGTTTCGCCTGTAACGTTTTGGAAACGTCAGAGTGTTGTTTTTCCAAAGCTGTCAATTATATGCATAGTCGAGCATCTTTTCGTGACAAAATATCTTGTTTAAAACGGGAACGTTTTTCATCCCAAAATTTTAATAGCGCCACCTAGTCGCAAGAAGTTATGGTGCTAACTCCCTGATCTGGTAAATCTTCCAACAGGCGCCAGTAAAATAAGGGAGTATGAACTCATTTTAAAAATAGTTTCAACAGCAACAGTATGCCGTTATGCTCTTTGACATTTGTCATAGAGATAATGTTACCGAGAAAATTAGGAATGTAATATTTTGTCATGCAGTCAATGTGTCTGGATTTCCTGAAACAGAAATGAATTCATTAAGCTAAACTATTGTTCTGACCTGTCCACTCTTGAGGTTATCACGGAAGGTGACGTCAGATGTTGTCTTAATGCATGATTTGGCCACAAACAGTGTGTGAACCTCAAAACCCTCCCTTACCGGCTGAAGAAAGAGTGGCAAAGACGTTCAATATGACAGTGACTTTTAACACTTCTATCTGAGCCATTAACCTGGATACCGGCGGCAGGAGTGCACCAGAGTCCTGAGACCGTGCATGTCAAGTGAGCGTGGAAAGAGATAACATACACATTTCTCTCATGTTCCTGGTCTGCTGGAGGGAGAAATGGACCAGACAAGATGGTGATAGTGGCTCAGGTGAGAGACTCATGTGCGTGGCAAAAACGAAGATGAACTGCAACGCTATCTGAAGAAGACAGGCTAGAATGATAATTGCCTGGAGAAAGGGGGTGGTCTACACACTGTGAACAATTTAGACTAAGTATGCATTGAGATACTGATATTTTATTACCAGGCCACTCACGGCAAGAAAACTGGGAAAAAGGGAGGTTATTAGAGAACTCCCTGGATGGTAGCTTGGGTCAACCATTAAGTTTTTTTTGTTTTCTTTTGTTTTACCATGTCGTCTGAGTTTTTATGTTAAATCACATCGATACATAGAGATTGGTCGATGATCTGTTACAATTAATTGCATGCAAGGCTCATAGTCTGTGTTTTGCAATAACATTCAAGGATGAAAACGAAGGAGAGGGCATGGAGACCAGCATCACATTGGTATAGTACATAACGGATGGACGGTTATTTCCCCAGTTTTAGTCACATCACAAGGGTGGTGTGAAATGATTAAACATGTACTTTTTTCTCCATCCTTTTTAAGTTAATATGTTTTTAGGTTTCGTGGAACATAAGAGCAACGTTGTTCGAGAGGAGGAACTGATGTATATTGACTAATTGATTTGAGAATGTTTTAGTATGTTTATAACTGTAGGAGTAGTAACTAGTGTGTTATGGGTTAGATGGAATGATAAATGTGCAAATGTATCTGTAGCAGGAGGCGAGGTACACATGAGGCCTGTGTTTGAGTCAGAATGTTTACATAGGGCTGTTAAGTGGGATGGAATGTGATTGTGGTGGAGATCTGTGGGGTCTCATAAATTACGGTCATGGTGATAGACGGGTATCATTCCCAAAGACTATGTATATTGTTACAAGAATTAGCTCATAGGAGAGGGAGGACAGCTAACTGTGCAATATGGGGACTATTATGAAGTTAAACTGAACATTACACATACCCAGATCAGGGTGAGAGTAGCAGAGATAGTGTGGGCAGTTCAGTCTATGGTAAGAAGAAGATGAAACCTGTGACTCAGAGTTTTGTTAGGTTGGATATTCTTCCAACTTCATGAAATATCTTTCCCGATTTCTATTGGGTTCTGAGAACATGAAATATTAGTCCAGAGAAGCGATCACGTGACAGCCATTGATAAGGGGAGAGAACCATGGATTAGTGATGAGGGGGGGGGGGGGTGAGATCAGGTCAGGTCACGTTAAGGGAGAAATAAAATATTATCCTTTTTGGGATAGGGGGCAGCATTTTCACTTTTGGATGAATAGCGTGCCCAGAGTGAACTGCCTACTACTCTGTCCCAGATGCTAATATATGCATATTATTATTAGTATTGGATAGAAAACACTCTGAAGTTTCTTTGTGAGTATAACAGAACTCATATGGCAGGCGAAAACCTGAGAAAAACCCAACCAGGAAGTGGGAAATCTGAGGTTTGTAGTTTTTCAAAGCTTGGCCTACCGAATACACAGTGTCTATGGAGTCAAGTTGCACTTCCTATTGCTTCCACTAGATGTCAACCGTCTTTAGAAACTTGTTTCAGGCTTCTGCTATAAATGTTTATTATGAGTATTTCTGCAAAATCACCGGATGTTTTGGAATCAAAACATTACTGCATGTAACGCGCCAATGTAAACTGAGATTTTTGGATATAAATATGCACACTATAGAACAAAACATACATGTATTGTGTAACATGATGTACTATGATTGTCATCTGATGAAGATCATCAAAGGTTAGTAATTAATTTGATCTATATTTCTGCTTTTTGTGACTCCTATCTTTGGCTGGAAAAATTGTGTGTTTTTTTGACTTGGCTATGACCTAACATAATCATATGTTGTGCTTTCGCTGTAAAGCATTTTTGAAATCTGACATGATGGGTAGATTAACAAGATGTTTATATTTCATTTGCTGTATTGGACTTGTTAATGTGTGGAAGTTACATATTTCTACAAATATTTTTGAATTACGCGCGCTGCCTTTTCAGCGGAATGTTGTCGAGGGGTTCCGCTATCACTTTTATCACTTATAGCCCGTATCACTGCCTAGCAGTAAAGACACCATGTTTGTACAGATGTTAAGAAGGAGACTCAGCCTAGGAGGAAGGGTTAAATATCAGTGCTTGTGTTAAAATGTTTTGTCTAATGCAGCTGTACTGACCCTCTGGGAAGAATAAACTTGGTATCCTTTCATACTGTCCGTTGAGTTTTTTACACTGCTAATGGAACATTTGCGCTTATAGCCTACTACCTTGTGTGCATTGCTGAGCTTATGTGAAGAAATATACTAATAGTTTATCAACATTTTAAGCTAAAAGTACTGATCTGTTACGTCAGCCACATTGCATAAAAAAAGTATTTTTTTGATGATAGTGGTTGTATTAATTTGCGATCTATTACACCCTACAACTGTCCCAGACTGTGTTTGGAATATGTATTTATTGCACAAAATAGAATACATCGACTTTTGTACTATGGGCGATAGTAGATTGACTTGTGCTAGTGCTTTTGCCTTTCGTTAGGCCTATTCATCTTGTTGGCTGACGAAAGTAAATGTGGACAGATCTTACAAGATATTCAATATACAATTGGATAGGGACGTGCACAGTTGTCTGACTTGTAGCCTTTGAGAAAGACCAGATCATGTGATGGAGAGCCATGTGAGAGACGTTTCGGATTGTGCAGCACACTCAGGGAGAAGGGAACCATGCAGCACTCCAGGCCGCAAATGGCATGTTTTTTTTTAGGGTACATTATTGCCACAAAGGGGATGCGGCCGTGAAATTATAGGTATTGTGAATGTGTACAGCCTGCGCAAAAAAACAAAGACAAAGCAGAGCTCATGCCTTTCACGTAACTTTTTCAAATCATCATTAGAGTCTCATCATGCAGCCTTACAATGAATTAAAAATCAAAAACAAATAGCCCAACATTTGTAGAACAACTCAAGTTACATTAATAACTCTAAATTAAGCATATAGAAGTGCCTATTTCTTTGTTAACCTCTTGCTCCTACCCGACACGCAGGCGTCCCATCTAGACATCTGGAAATGCAAATGCGCTCGTTAAAACTCAAACGTTCATTAAAATACACATGCAGGGTACTGAATTAAAGCTACACTCGTTGTGAATCCAGGCAACAAGTCAGATTTTTAAAATGCTTTTCGGCGAAAGCATGAGAAGCTATTATCTGATAGCATGTAACACCCCAAAAGACCCACAGGGGACGTAAACAAAATAATTAGCATAGTCGGCACTACACAAAACGCACAAATAAAATATAAAACATTCATTACCTTTGACCATCTTCCTTGTTGGCACTCCTAGATGTCCCATAAACATCGGGCCATATATAGCCTAGATATCGATCTATGAAGACTGTGATCAAGGAAAAAAATAGCGTTTTATAACGTAACGTCATTTTATTTAAATTAAAAAAGGCAACGATAAACTTTCACAAAACACTTCGAAATACTTTTGTAATGCAACTTTAGGTATGATCACGAGGCGATGTATATTCTATAGCTGTACGTCTGCGGGTAAATCTCAACCAAAATATCCGGTTGGAACTGCGCTGCCTTGTGTCTGTTTGACCAAGAAACAAATCGTAGGCAAATGATTTACCTGCACTTTTGCGATGAAACACACGTTCTGTTATAGTCACAGCCGTGAGTTAACCAGTTTTATAAACGTCTGAGTGTTTTCTATCCACACATACTAATCATATGCATATACTATATTCCTGGCATGAGTAGCAGGGCGCTGAAATGTTGCGTGATTTTTAACAGAATGTTCGAAAAAGTAGGGGGTAGGAGTAACAGGTTAATAATAATATAATAATAATAATATATGCCATTTAGCAGATTTAGATTTAGATTTAGCCATTTAGTGCGCACTCCCTCAACTCGTTTGGAGAAAGTATTTATATATTATTCACCTGTATTCAGTTGTATTCTTCATACTATAAGATAATATAAAATCATGCCACAGAACTATAAGCAAATCTTAGTCTGATAAATTAATTAGTGTAGCCCACAGCCATTTGGCAATGTCACATCAGGACCTAACATAAGGACAACTCAGAGTATGATATTATTTTCTTCTGAAATAGACTACATTTTCTTCATGTTTCTTTAGACCTGTCTAAAATAAATAATGGAAGTATTGGTGTAGGCTAAATTACATGGATTTATTAGACTTTTTAAAAAGGGCTAGTAGGCTATGTGTGGAAGCCCGGAGATGATAAATGTGTTTAAGTTAATTAACGGTCAATTACTGTGAGACCCACAGTTATTTGTTTGACAATAACCGGTTGATGAAATTTTTGTGACCGCCACAGCCCTACTTAGGCCTAGATTCAATGGTTCTGTCAAATTGGTGAGCAGCTGCTCTTGATCATTGTCACAAAGCCCCACCCATCCCACTTGTGTTAGAAGTTCAGAACGAGAAAGTGTAGGCTATATAGAAATAATGCACTCAAATTGAAAATCATTAAACAAAATGAGGATTTCTATCAGCCTAATCGAATTGTAGAACTTGTAAACAAGGCTGCATGGGATTTATCTGAATGCGACACCGTGCAGTCAATGGCAATGTCTGCTTTAGACATAATGCCAGGAGCCACTTGTGGAATTGACAGCTCTAACACAGTTCTGGACCCGACATCACCAAAAAACAAAATATTTGGATGTCGGCTACAGCGGATCTGACTGAACAGAGCCCTTAAACATATTAATGGGCATCACCCCAGTGACATCAGATAAAATGCAGTGATGTCATAGAAGCTGGGAGGGTCAATATTGGCATGCATCTTGTGTGCTGTAGGCCTAACATGACCTTACATTTTCAATGGAGGTTAAATACACAATCCTGAAATAAGGCGCTGCATAAAGTCTTCCTCATTATAAATGGTGGACGAGAAGATACTATATGCTCTCTTAAATGCTTTTGAAAAGCCCAGAATTTTAGCTTCTTCTATTGTAAAATGCTCACAATAGAGGATAAAGGGCCGGTCACCCACCTCCTTTCCCGATCAACGATTCATTTTAGATTGCATTGTGTACCGTGGTCCTCTTTCTGTCAGTTTACATGCCTACCCCTTTCAGCAGGTGTGAGGTAGGTGTTTAATCACATGGCCAAGCGTACCATCCGCTAAAACCAACAGTGGAATAAATCCTTTATACATTCTCTTTCTCGCGCTCTCACTCTCGCACATGTGCTCTCTCTCTGTAATCCCCTGATCTATCAATTAGGAATCTAAGCAGGAGGTGCAGGATGTCAGCTGTCCTTTGTGTTTAATTTCAACCATTCTTCATCTCCCTGACTCACCATTTCACATATCTTTTATCACTACTTGCTCAGTAGATTTCCCTCAGGACATTTTGAATAATTTAGATTTGGGACATGTCCATGTTCTTACCTTCACAGGTGAGCGTGCTCTGATAAATCGACGGCCTTACCAGAGGCCGATTTCACAGGGATCATAGTTAGCTGTAAATGAGGGTAAGGATGACAGCAGTGCCACACCCTTTGAGATAGTGGGTGAGAATGGGAGTTTTGATTTTATTAGCCTTTATCTAGGAAGTCCCGTTGAGGTCAGAAGACATCTTTTACAAGGGAGACCTGGCCACAACTAGATATCACTTTGATTGTGTCCCCAGGTTTTTCTTTATTCAGTAGGTAGTGTCACGTTGCCTCTTGTCGCAGGAGTTAACAGTGTTGTTGACTGGGGTTGTAGACACTGACTTTCATAATGTAACACTGGGGGCTGTCTTAATCTGTTCCTTTGGGATGTGGTACACAACCTTAAACCTTTGGGGATTACTTGACCAAAGAATATGTTATACAAGTGGGCTACGATACAGTGTACATATGGCTTTAGTGTCTGTTACCACTAAACATCTTCACATTTGGACATATTAGTAGTTGTATTTGACAGATTCCCCTGCAGCCTCTGGCTCTGCCCCTGGAGTTTATTGTAGATGAAGTACCTCATTACAGATTTATCTCAAACAGCTGGGAGAAATAAAAATGTAAATGAGTCTCTCCCTAGCAGAGTTGTGAGGAAGTGTTATGGATCATTACATGATATGGCCTAACCCTTTCTCCTTCGCCATCAGCTGACAAGGGGAGCCAGAAACCAGAACAAACAGAAGCCGTATGTGACCTTGGGATTATAATGTTCTATGTGCGCAAAGCATAGTTCTGCGATATCGAGCATTAACGTTTTCTCATCCCAGATCTCAGAACGGTTTTGTAGTTCATTCTGCTTTTATAACCCATTTAGGTACTTGCCTTAAAACCTCTTATGTAAAGTCCCCTGTTTTGGGGTTTATGTAGATTACATTTTCAATTACATTTAGATACATTTAAGAGTTAAAGGTACCTAAAGTGCAGAGTATCAAAGTCCTAAGACATTCCTACAGTTTAGGGGGGTGCAATTGCAGACCCTTTTAGTTCTGAAATATCAATCTGGGTTCAGTAATAACGTTCTACCTGGCACAGAATGTTACAATTATTTCAATAAAAATGTACAAATATTTAATGATGCATCACATCAAATATATTAAAGCGATAGTTTACTAAAATACAAAATACCATATATCCTATAGAGAACTAGCAACATTGCTGAAGTTTAGCTCTGGTCTCTGACCAGAGTAAACTACAGATAACTGTAAACTACAGATAAACTACGGTAAACTACAGATAACTGGCAAAATAAAGAAAAACACTTAAATAGTAAATGAGGATGATTTGTAAATGAGGATGATACTGGATTTGGATTAAACCAGTTCAAAGTAGGGGGACCCAAGTATAATAAAATTACTGTAGCTGGTACATTGATCAAGTTTGATCATAAAGTTACTGCTTCGTTTTTAGTTTAGTTTATTAATTCGACCATTTTTAAAAACAAGCACACATAAAACTTGAAAAAGCCATACATGCACATGAATAAAATCATTGAGGATAACACACAATAAAGTCTGGGACTTATTTCCATTGTGGTCCTCTTGAGACAAGATCGAACACACTATGGCAGTGAAATAATTTTAAAAAACAAAGTAGAACATCTATCTCATCATTCCAGTTACATCATAGGGGTCATTCATATGGGCACAGAAGACATCAAACATATTTTTACTTTATTTTTAAAGCTGCCCAGAGAGGATGTTTTTATGGGCAGAGGCAACTCATTCTATTCTGAGACTCCAGTGTACAAGTACCTTTCCCAGCATTACTCCTGAACCTGTATATATTAGCTCACAGATCCTCCTAACGGGATCAAATTCGACAACATCCGGTGAAATCGGAGCGCGCCAAATTCAAAATACAAAATCGTAATATTAAACATGCTTGACAATACAAGTGTCATACATGATTCTTTAGCTTAGAATCTTGGTAATCGAACTGCATTGTCCGATTTACAATAGGCCTTTACGGCGAAAGCATAGCATTCGATTGTCTGAGGACAACACCCCACAACAACATGTGTTTTCAAACCAGCACAGGCATCAAAAAATCATAAATAGCGATAAAATAAATCACTTACCTTTGAAGATCTTCATCTCTTTTCATTCCCAAGGGTCCCAGCTACACAATGAATGGTCGTTTTGTTCGATAAAGTCCCTCTTTATATCCCAAAAAGTCAGTTTAGTAGATGTCATTGAGTTCAGTAAACCACCTATTCGACAAAGAAGTCCCACAAGTTACCGGTAAAGTTCGTCCAAACAAGTCAAACGAAATTTCTAATTAATACTCAGGTAGTCTAATATCAAAATAAACGCTAAAATGTAATACGGAGACTAGTATGTTCAATAGGAAAGGAAAATAACGAAGAACATGCCCTCGCTCACTGGATAAACTACTATTCTTCATTGGTTTTTCAAAAAACAAGCCTGAAACCATATATAAAGACTGTTGACATCTAGTGGAAGCCATAGGAACTGCAATCTGGGAGGCGGAAGTCATAGTTTTCAATAGCTTCACATTTGAAGTGGCTGGGAGCACACAAAAAAAATATTTCCGGATGGATTATCCTTGGGTTTTTGCCTGTCATATCAGTTATGTTATACTCAAAGACATTATTTTAACAGTTTTAGAATCTTCAGAGTGTTTTCTATCCACATATACCAATTATGGAAAAGGATAAGCATACATCAGCAATACCTGATCTGGTGCTGTGCATCCCTAACACGAGGAAAGTAATCACTTAGATTTCTGGGCGCAGGACCATAAATACTCCTGTAAACCAAACCTAGTCTAATCTGGGACACCCAATGATCCCAAACACACCGCCTGGACAACAAAGAAGTGGCTTCGTAAGAAGCATTTCAAGGTCCTGGAGTGGCCTAGCCAGTCTCCAGATCTCAACCCTATAGAAAATCTTTGGAGGGATTTGAAAGTCTGTGTTGCCCAGCAACAGCCCCAAAACACCACTGCTGTAGAGGAGATCTGCATGGAGGAATGGGCCAAAATTCCAACAACAGTGTGTGAAAACCTTGTGAAGACTTACAGAAAACATTTGACCTCTGTCATGGCCAACAACGGGTATATAACAAAGTATTGAGATAAACTTTTGTTATTGACCAAATACTAATTTTCCACCATAATTTGCAAATTAATTCATTAAAAATCATACAATGTGATTTTCTGGATTTTTTAAATCATTTTGTCTGTCATAGTTGAAGTGATTAATGATGAATGATGAAAATTACAGGTCTCTCATCTTTTTAAGTGGGAGAACTTTTGGTGGCTGACTAAATACTTTTTTTTTACCCCACTGTATATTAGACCCTGTGTCATGCCCTGGCCTTAGTTATCTTTGTTTTCTTTATTATTTTTATCAAAAATGTCTTGGGGCGGAGGCACACAGGGAGTATGGCGAAGCCAGGTAGGAGACCAGCGCCAACTTCCTGTGCTTACCGGAGAGCGAGAGGGACCGGGAAGGCACAGTGTTATGCTGTGGAGCGCACGGTGTCTCCAGTGCAGTTGCATAGCCAGGTGAGGTACATTCCAGGTCCTCGTATTGGCCAGGCTAGAGTGGGCATCGAGCCAGGTAAGGTTGAGCAGGCTCTGTGCTCAAGAGCTCCAGTGCACCTGCACGGTCCGGTCTTTTCAGTGCCACATACACATACTACCCCTCCGATGCCGGCCCTACGCACCAGGCCTACAGTGCGCCTCGCCTGTTCAGAGCCGCTAGAGTCTCCCGTCTGTTCAGAGCCGCTAGAGTCTCCCGTCTGTCCAGAGCTGCTAGAGTCTCCCGTCTGTCCAGAGCCGCTAGAGTCTCCCGTCTGTCCAGAGCCGCTAGAGTCTCCCGCCTGTCCAGAGCCGCTAGAGTCTCCCGCCTGACCAGAGCCGCTAGAGTCTCCCGCCTGTCCAGAGCCGCTAGAGTCTCCCGTCTGTCCAGAGCCGCTAGAGTCTCCCGTCTGTCCAGAGCCGCTAGAGTCTCCTGCCTGTCTGCAAGGAGCCGGCAGAGCCGCCAGTCTGCAAGGAGCCAGCAGAGCCGCCAGTCTGCAAGGAGCCGCCAGAGCCGCCAGTCTGCAAGGAGCCGCCAGAGCCGCTAGTCTGCAAGGGGCCGCCAGAGCCGCCAATCTGCAAGGAGCCGCCAGAGCCGCCAGCCTGCAAGGAGCCGCCAGAGCCGTCAACCAGCCTGAGCTATCTCTCAGTCCTGAGCTACCCCTCAGTCCTGGACTACCCCTCAATCCTGGGCTACCCCTAAGTCCTGGGCTACCCCTCAGGCGCATATGTGATGATGGTTTTAAGATGGTACATATTTACATCAGTTACAGTTACTGTAAGATGATAAGACGCTACCATTGGTGTTTTACATTTCCAGCTTCATGTGACGTTACAGAAACCCGGAAGTAAATCCTTGGTTATGCCTGCCTCCTGAATCCAAGTGTTTGACACGGGGGAATGGCAATCTTGAAAGGTGGGGGAGTGGCAATCTTTACCAAGGATCACCTTCGGACAAAATGGCGACTGGCAAGTTCGGCATGGTGGCAGCACTTTTATTTTATGTGTTTGTTTTAAATGTTACTGGAAATAATTGCATCTGCTATTTAGATGAAATAATAGTAAATTGTCAGCAACTTTTGTCATGCAAAAACTTTTGGAATCCAGCACTTCGGATTTGGAAGGAATGTTACATACCAATCTTGCCTAGCACCTTGGCACAAACCAAAACGATCATCGAAATTCAGTCTGAAATCGCAAATTAATGTTAGAGATCTTATAATAACTCTAAATTACGATCATGTCACGCGTTTGCAGTGCTTTGGTAATTGGAGAGAACATTCGATGGGTATTGCCAGGAAGCTAATCCTGAGATGGATGCTGTACCATCGTTGACAGTGGATCTTACAAGCGCGGACCATAATGTAAGTATCAGAGTTTGATGAGTGACACGGTAGCCAACATTTTTTTTTTTGGGGGGGGGTGTCAGGGGGCTATTGTTAGATAATGTAACTGTGGCTGTGGCTGCTTTGACTTGTGAACAGTATATTTTCTGTAACACACCTGATAGTAATTATATGGTTGTTGTACTGCTAGCCCTTAGTCTTACAGTTGATGTAGCATGTGTCATTGTGGCAAATCATGATGATTAGGGGGGGGGTTGTGGTGTTCACCAAATTCTGCATCTACTCTGTCTTCACAGCTTCCCAGTCAACCACCGCAGCAGGAATGATACAATATCAGATTTCCAAGGCAAAGAAAGGGATATGCTGTGAAGCCTGTGAAGACAGGCCCAACATACTGTCATAGTTATTCATTTAAAATCTGCATCAATTGAGCATTTCAGGCACACAAAAAATCTAAATACAAACACTGAAACAAAGTTTCCCCAAAATAGAGGACATCCAAATATTGCCTATTTAAAACTGAGCACTTCAAAAACACCAGAAAGCACTACATACATGTGGAAGCTATGCTCATGGGAATGTGAATACTTTGCACAAAATAATTGCAATGCACAGTGGGGAGAACAAGTATTTGATACACTGCCGATTTAGCAGGTTTCCCTACTTACAAAGCATGTAGAGGTCTGTAATTTTTTATCATAGTTACACTTCAACTGTGAGAGACGGAATCTAAAACAAATATCCAGAAAATCACATTGTATGATTTTGCATGCAATACAATGCACATGAATTACTTAAAAAACATACAATGTGATTGTCTGATCTGTTTCACCTGTCTTGTGATTGTCTCCACCCCCTCCAGGTGTCACTTATTATCCCTGGTGTATATTTCCCTGTGTTTCCTGTCTCTCTGTGCCAGTTCGTCTTATATGTTCTTCAAGTTTCCCATACTCCTGCTTCTATTCTCTTTTGCTAGTCCTTCTGGTTTTTGACCCTTGCCTGTTTTCTGGACTCTGTACCCACCTGCCTGACCTTTCTGCCTGCCCTGACCTTGAGCCTGCCTGCCACTCTGTACCTCCTGGACTCTGAACTGGTTTTGACCTTTTACCTGTCCATGACCTTTCTATTACCTACCCCTTTTTGGATTGTTTAATAAATATCAAGACTTAAACCTCCCGTGTCTGCATCTGGGTCTCGCCTTGTGCCCTTATAAAGGGCCATTCCATCCTTTTGGCATAATGTCTGTGCTCATGTGGGTGTGGTTACTGACTGGGTAAAACTTCATATAAAAAACAATTATCTCATTAAGAAGGCTAAAATCACATTTAATCTTCTCACAAATAGTTTCATATGTAATCATATATGTTTGAAAACATTTGAAGTTACAATGTTTCCGTTGTAACATCTTTAATGATATCACAAAAAATGAATTATCTGACATGATTGTTCTTTAATTCCCTCCCGACCATTTCCCACATTCTTTGTGTTAAAAATATTGTTTCATTATCCACTTTTGGATGTTGGAGTTTTGGTGGGAAGAATCACTTTTTCCCCCAGTCTTCATGGCAAGGGAGAGAAAGTTCCTGCTAGGTATTTATGACCGTCATAAAACTGGACAACTCCCAGAGGAGAGGGGAGTCAATAAATAAAAATAAATTAAATTCACTACCCATTTAACCTATTATCACCTAAGGTGGAGGTAAGTGACCCCGTGGAAATTAAATTAGCATACTTTAAAAAAATCCCCATACAGATCTGTCCATTTAAGGTCCTCACCTTAAATGTACCTAAAGTGCAGAGTATGAAAATCTGGAGACATTTGTAAATCTGTTCTTTTAGAGGGGTGCAATCGCAGATAGAAACTTCCGGCTCTGAAATGACAATCTGGATTGAGCAATTAGGTTCTATCGGACACTTCTGAATTAGACATGTTTAGTTTTTAAGAGAACTGTAGGTATTTGAATACATAAATGATAGAATAGCACTATTTCATTTATTTTATTAAGAAATGTATTGTGATCAGACAAATTACTATTATCACTGAACAACGATTTGACAACATCATTTACTTTAAAAGGTCCCACACAATTATACTATTTCCCAAGTAAAAATAGCCTTTGAATGACCAACATTTTCTCTCATCTCTAACTATCAGGAAGCCTGATGCTTCAAACACATCAAGTGCGCCATTGCGTCAATGTTGCATAACATGTTACACAGCTACGCAACAGTACAGAATGCAGGTATATACACACTTGTTGCAGATGGTCACATGAGGTTGGTCACATGGAGTGTCCTTTTGACACTACTGCTGACAGCTACAGGGATGTAAACAAAAAAAATGCTGCTTGGAGACAAGTCTCCACAATAGTTGTATTGCCAACTATTGAGCTTGTGCTAGATGTGGCTACCTAACGTAGCTAGCTAACAAGACTCGCTAGCTTGCAATGAGGTGTGTGTGTGTGGTTTTTTTCACCTTTATTTAACCAGGTAGGCTAGTTGAGCCTAGTTGAACAAGTTCTCATTTGCAACTGCGACCTGGCCAAGATAAAGCATAGCAGTGTGAACAGACTAGAAAAAAGGGGAGTCTATATACATTGTGTGCAAAAGGCATGAGGAGGTAGGCGAATAATTACAATTTTGCAGATTAACACTGGAGTGATAAATGATCAGATGGTCATGTACAGGTAGAGATATTGGTGTGCAAAAGAGAAGAAAAGTAAATAAATAAAACAGTATGGGGATGAGGTAGGTAAAAATGGGTGGGCTATTTACCGATAGACTATGTACAGCTGCAGCGATCGGTTAGCTGCTCAGATAGCAGATGTTTGAAGTTGGTGAGGGAGATAAAAGTCTCCAACTTCAGCGATTTTTGCAATTCGTTCCAGTCACAGGCAGCAGAGAACTGGAATGAAAGGCGGCCAAATTAGGTGTTGGCTTTAGGGATGATAAGTGAGATACACCTGCTGGAGCGCGTGCTACGGATGGGTGTTGCCATCGTGACCAGTGAACTGAGATAAGGCAGAGCTTTACCTAGCATGGACTTGTAGATGACCTGGAGCCAGTGGGTCTGGCGACGAATATGTAGCGAGGGCCAGCCAATTAGAGCATACAGGTCGCAGTGGTGGGTGGTATAAGGTGCTTTAGTGACAAAACGGATGGCACTGTGATAAACTGCATCCAGTTTGCTGAGTAGAGTGTTGGAAGCAATTTTGTAGATGACATTGCCGAAGTCGAGGATCGGTAGGATAGTCAGTTTTACTAGGGTAAGTTTGGCGGCGTGAGTGAAGGAGGCTTTGTTGCGGAATAGAAAGCCGACTCTAGATTAGATTTTCGATTGGAGATGTTTGATATGAGTCTGGAAGGAGAGTTTACAGTCTAGCCAGACACCTAGGTACTTATAGATGTCCACATATTCAAGGTCGGAACCATCCAGGGTGGTGATGCTGGTTAGGCGTGCGGGTGCAGGCAGCGAACGGTTGAAAAGAATGCATTTGGTTTTACTAGCGTTTAAGAGCAGTTGGAGGCCACAGAAGGAGTGTTGTATGGTATTGAAGCTCGTTTGGAGGTTAGATAGTAATATAAATGATAAATTATGCTAGTTACTACTCCTGATAACTTGGCCAAATAATCATATTTGAAAGAGTGTGAGTGTGTATGTCAGATAAAGGGTAATAGAAATGATGATGATTTGGTCAGATAACCGTGTGTGTGTGTACAGTAGGTGACATGTCCTTGATAGCTATCTAATACCTATAGCTGTGCTAGGTATTGGTTCGGCTTATCATGTCCATGTCTACGTAGAAGAAGATAGTAGGAGGAATTGGAGAGGACTCGGGGACAGGTATCAGAGAGAGAGAAGGGCAGAGAAAGAGAAGTAGAGGTCTGGGTCAGCAGCTTCAGGCCAGCAGCCTTGACGCTTCTGCCACATTGTTTCTTTTCTGGATCCATTTATTGTGCTTAGGGCAACGAGTGGCAATTTTGCAGCCAGACCCTCTACTAAGTCAACCACAAGTGTGGGCGCCACCGGTGCATCAAGACCCTCTACATCATCTACAAGTGCGACCCCCAACTCCACCGGTGCAGCGAGACCCTCTATGTCATGTACTAGTGCAACCACAACCGGTGCAGCGAGACCCTCTACAACAACTACACCATCCACAAGTATGACTTTCACCAGTGCAGCCATGGAAGATGATGAAATGGAGGAAGCACCTCTGGATCTAGGACCACCTGAGATTGTTATGAACCTCACGGAAGTGACCACTGAGGACCTTGTTGAACAGGATGTGGCTGTGGAAACAAACGAGGAGAGAAACAGGGGGGAGAAAATGAAGAGGAACGAGAAACAGCTATGCACCCGCACTGGAAACACCGTGCGCTCCATAGCATAACACGGTGCCTGCCCGGTCTCTCTAGCCCACCGGTAAGCACAGGGAGTTTGCGCAGGTCTCCTACCTGGCATAGCCATACTCCCTTTCAGCCCCCCCCCCCCAATATTTTTTTTTGGGCTGCTTTTCGGGCTTCCAACCACGTCGCCGTGCTGCTTCCTCATACCAGCGCCTCTCCACTTTAGACGCCTCTAGTTCTTCCTTGGGACGGCGATATTCTCCCGGCTGCGCCCAGGGTCCTTTTCCGTCTAATATCATCTCCCAAGACCAGAAGTCCTTATATTGCTGCTCCTCACAATTAACAGGAAGAGTAGGCTCAGGTCTGACTCCTGACTCAGCCACTCTCTCTCTGCGCCCTCCCCCAATAAATATTTGGGGGTTAATTTCGGTTTTCGCTCTGCGCCGTCGTGTCTTTTTTTTGACTCCATTCGCCTATAGCCCTCTTCGCACTGCTCTAGCGAATCCCAGGCGGGCTCCTGCACTCTCTCTGGGTCGGCCGCCCACCTGTCGATTTCTTCCCATGTCGTATACTCCATGCCTCTGCTGTCCCTAACATCCTCCCTTCGCTGTTCAAGCTGTCGCTGCCTGTTAATATGCTGCTCGGTCCGTGTGTGGTGGGTGACTGTAACGTCGTTCTTCGTTTGTAGAAAGAGAGTCGGACCGAAATGCAGCGTAGTGGTTACTCATGACTTTAATAGAAAAAGTGACACATGAACTAACGATACAAAATAGAAAACAACAAACGGAACGTGAAACCTAATTACAGCCTATCTGGTGAAACTACACAGAGACAGGAACAATCACCCACAAAATACAAAGCGAAACCAGGCTACCTAAATACGGTTCCCAATCAGAGACAACGAGAATCACCTGACTCTGATTGAGAACCGCCTCAGGCAGCCAAGCCCATACAACACCCCTACTCAGCCGCAATCCCAATAATACAAAAAACCCAATACGAAATACAACAACATAAACCCATGTCACACCCTGGCCTGATCGAATAATTAAAGAAAACACAAAATACTAAGACCAAGGCGTGACACCAACAATCTGGAACAAGTGATCGAACTGGCTTCCGTCCAGACGAAATTAACTCCGTAATTCCTCTCCAAACAGTCGAAGCTCTTGAATAAGACGGTGGAACTGCCCTGCCTGCTTTCGGGACTTTGCAAATAAATTCATTAAAAATCCTAAAATGTGTCACGCCTTGGTCATTGTATCTTGTGTTTTTGTTATATGTTTGGGTAGGCCAGGGTGTGACATGGGTTTATATGTTGTATTTAGTATTGGGGTTTGTATTAATTGGGAGTGTGTATTATTAGGGGTGTGTCTAGTTAGGCTTGGCTGCCTGAGGCGATTCCTAATTGGAGTCAGCTGATTCTAGTTGTCTCGGATTGGGAACCGTATTTAGGTAGCCTGAGTGCGCGTTGTATTTCGTGGGTGATTGTACCTGTCTTAGTGTTAGTCACTAGATAGGCTGTATTAGTTTCACTTGTTTGTTGTTTTTGTATTTTCAGTTATTTCATGTACCGCATTATTCTTCATTAAAAGTCATGAGTAACCTACACGCTGCATTTCGGTCTGACTCACTTCAAACAACAGACGAACTACATTACAGAATCACCCACCACCATTCACAGACCGAGCAGCGTGGGAACTGGCAGGATCTGAAGGAGGACGTTATGGACAACAGAAGCAAGGAGTATACTACGAGGGAAGAAATCGACAGGTGGGCGGCCGACCCAGAGCGAGTGCAGGAGCCCGCCTGGGATTCCCTACAGCAATGCGAAGAGGGCTACAGGCGAATCGAATCAACGAAAAAGACACGCCGGAAAAACGGAGAGGCGATGGTTTAAACAGGCAGCGACAGCAGAAGCAGCAAAGGGAGGATGAATTATTTGGAGAATGGACATGGGAAGACGTGTTGGATGGTAAAGGTTGTTACACTTGGGAGGAGATATTGGCCGGAAGAGATCGCCTCCCATGGGAACAGGTGGAGGCACTAAGGAGAGCAGAGGCAGCGGGAGATAGGAGCCGACGATACGAGGGAACACGGTTGGCAAGGAAACCGGAAAAACAGCCCCAAAAAATTATTGGGGGGGAGCTAGAAGGGAGAATAGTTATGCCAGGTAGGAGACCTGCGCATACTCCTTGTGCTCACCGTTGGGCTAGAGAGACCGGGCAGGCACCGTGTTATGCTATGGAGCGCATGGTGTTTTCAGTGTGGGAGCATAGCCCGGTGAGGCACATACCAGCTCTTCCTATTGGCCGGGCTAGAGTGGGCATCGAGCCAGGTAAGCTTGGGTAGGCTCGGTGCTCAAGAGCTCCAGTGCACCTGCACGGTCCGGTCTATCCAGAGCCACCTCTACACACCAGTCCTCCGGTAGCAGCTCCCCGCACCAGGCTTCTTGTGCGTGTCCTCGCGCCAGTACCACCAGTTCCAGCACCACGCACCAGGCCTCCAGTGCGCCTCGCCTGTTCAGCGCAGCCAGTGCTTTTCTCCCCTCCTGCGCTATCGGAGTCTCCCGCCTGTTTAGCGCAGCCAGAGCCTTTCTCCTCTCCTGCGCTGCCGGAGTCTCCTGTCTGTCCAGCGCCACCAGTGCTCCCAGTCGGCCCAGCGCGTCCAGTGCGCATCACCTGTTCAGCACAGCCAGTGCTTTTCTCCCCTCCTGTGCTATCGGAGTCTCCAGCCTGTTCAGCGCAGCCAGAGCCTTTCTCCTCTCCTGCGCTGCCGGAGTCTCCTGTCTGTCCAGCGCCACCAGTGCTACCAGTCGGCCCAGCGCGTCCAGTGCGCCTCGCCTGTTCAGCGCAGCCAGAGCTTTTCTCCTCTCCTGCACTGTTGGAGTCTCCCGCCTGTTCAGCGCAGCCAGAGCCTTTCTCCTCTCCTGCGCTGCCGGAGTCTCCTGTCTGCCCAGCGCCGCCAGTCGGCCCAGCGTCACCAGTCTGCCAGGATCCGCCAGAAGTGCCAGTCTGCCAGGATCCGCCAGAAGTGCCAGTCTGCCAAGATCTTCTAGATCGGCCAGACAACCTGAATCATCCAGGTCCACCAGCCAGCCAGGATTTACCGGAGCCTACTACCTGCCTGAGCTTCCTCTCAGTACTGAGCTTCCTTTCAGTACTGAGCTTCCCCTCAGTACTGGGCTCCCCCTCTGTCCCGGGCTGCCCCTCTGTCCCGAGATGCCCCTCTGTCCCGAGCTGCCCCGCTGTCCTGAGATGCCCCTCTGTCCCGAGCTGCCCCTCTGTCCCGAGCTGCCCCTCTGTCCCGAGCTGCCCCTCGGTCCCGAGCTGCCCCTCGGTCCCGAGCTGCCCCTCTGTCCCGAGCTGCCCCTCTGTCCCGAGCTGCCCCTCGGTCCCGAGCTGCCCCTCGGTCCCGAGCTGCCCCTCGGTCCCGAGCTGCCCCTCGGTCCCGAGCTGCCCCTCGGTCCCGAGCTGCCCCTCAGTTATGTGGGGATTAGGTTGAGGACTATTAGGCCATGGTCGGCGGAGAAGGTGGATTATCCTAGGACGCGAAGGGGAGGAACTAGGACATTTATGGAGTGGGGTCCACGTCCCGAGCCAGAACCGCCACCATGGACAGACGCCCACCCGGACCCTCCCTATGCTCTTGAGGTGCGTCCCGGAGTCCGCACCTTAGGGGGGGGGTTCTGTCACGCCTTGGTCATTGTATCTTGTGTTTTTGTTATATGTTTGGGTAGGCCAGGGTGTGACATGGGTTTATATGTTGTATTTCGTATTGGGGTTTGTATTAATTGGGAGTGTGTATTATTAGGGGTGTGTCTAGTTAGGCTTGGCTGCCTCAGGCGATTCCTAATTGGAGTCAGCTGATTCTAGTTGTCTCAGATTGGGAACCGTATTTAGGTAGCCTGAGTGCGCGTTGTATTTCGTGGGTGATTGTACCTGTCTTAGTGTTAGTCACCAGATTGGCTGTATTAGTTTCACTCGTTTGTTGTTTTTGTATTTTCAGTTATTTCATGTACCGCATTATTCTTCATTAAAAGTCATGAGTAACCTACACGCTGCATTTCGGTCTGACTCACTTCAAACAACAGACGAACTACATTACACAATGTGATTTTCTGGATTTAAAAAAAATAATTTTGTCTGTCATAGTTGAAGTGTACCTATGATGAAAATTACAGTCCTCTCTCATCTTTTTAAGTGGGAGAACTTGCACAATTGGTGGCTGACTAAATACTTTTTTGCCCCACTGTATAAAGGTGAGAAATTATGGCAAGACATCATTTGACATACAGTACGAGTCAAAAGTTGACACACCTACACCTACTTTATTTATTGCTATTTTCTACATTGTAGAATAATAGTGAAGACATCAAAACTATGAAATAACACATATGTAATCATGCAGTAACCGAAAAAGTGTTAAATCAAAATATATTTTAGATTTTAGATTCTTCAAGGTAGCCACCCTTTGCCCTGATGACATGCTTGAAAAAAACAGTACAAGGTAACAAAATGTCATATCATATCAGGTTAAAGTCAATTTATTATGCTTTAGGAAATTGAACCAATTAAAGTGATTGATGGGGAGGGGAGCGGGAGAGGGGGACCAGTGTACCCCACTTTAATCAAGCAGGCTTCAGTCACCCACTTGGCTTCAGTCACCCCCAAGATAGAAGTGGGAGACAAATCCAGCTATGGCCTCCTTGTCAGGCCACTCACACTGGGCAGACAGGGGCCCCGGGATGGACAGTTCACACAGCTTCCCCACATACGTTGCTGGGTCAAGGGGGACCTCGTTGAAGAGGAGATCCATAAGCCTTTCTACCTAGCCTGTAATGTGTTTTTTAAGGGAAATGTTTGTTAACCATTGATATGTTTTAGGGGCCCTTTTGAGACCTTAAGGAACGTCAGGTAGTGTTGGAATGTCAATCTTTTCGTGAGAAATTACACTGGTCACTGAAAATATTTATAAAAGTATTTATGAAGTACAAATAGCCCTCACTTTAGACGAGGTCACACAAAACGACTTCAGTAAAGGGTTAGGAAATTGGTTTATAATAATAATGAATCATTATAAAATAACTTAAGTTAACTAGGTTATTAACATTTACAAATGTGGGAGTAATGATTAACAAATGATGAATAAACTATTTACTAATCCATTCTAAATGCTTTATTACGTAGAGTTATTCTAAAGTGCAACCCATATTTCTTGCAAGAATGTATTATTTTCAGTTTCTACACTGAATTTTCCTTAAGGTCACTTTATTTACTACCACGTCTTGTCATCTTCATAAAGCAATGAGTACTTAGATTATTTTTTAACCCCTGTACAGGAGAGGCGGGTGACCCCTGGATGAGGCCATAGGCCGGGATATTCTGTCTGACCTAAAAGCAGCTGTTAGTGTGAGTCTGAAGATAGAGGCGCAGCACAGCCTGACACAGTGCTTTGAAGCCAGGAGGAGAAGAGGACAGGCGAGTGGATGAGAAGATGAAGAAAGCTCAACTGGCAGCAGCACATTTCCACCCTCCTCCTCGTCAACCTCCTCCTACCACTGAGATTAAACAAACAAATCCGCTGAGTCAGTCAGACAGACCATCGCTCTGAGTCATAGTCCAGAGGTGTTGAAAATACCGCTGCCTCACAAACCCGGCTTCACAGAGACCATAGGGACGGTTATTCAATTGGAGTGTCCCCTCTTCGATGAGATGGAGGCAGACTGGCAGTCAACTGACTGGGAGGCTTCTGAGCATGGCCACAAGAATATGCGGGGGGGGGGGGGGGTCTTTTCTCTGCTCATACAGGAATAATAAAGACCTAGTGCACGAAGTTGGTGGGAATTTTAATATATAATATATATTTTAATATTATTTTTTTAATCAGGGGGTGCTGCAGCACCCTCAGCAACCCTACTTCCCGCGGCTATGATTCTGAGGAAGGCTCTCTCTTCCTGCTGCTCCTGCAACCTGCCTAGAATCCTCATCTCCTCTCCCTAGCAGACTAACGCCGCCAGCACTCAGCCTGCTGTTCATAATGCCAAGGCACAGATGTGCACCCCTTGAGTACAAACGGAGAGACAAACTGCTTGGCAATGTCCTCGATTTTCAGGTGAAATTTGCACCTTGGTTTATTGTAACTCTGCAGAACAACACGTCAGGGGTATGACAAATAAAGCTCGGTTCACTAAAGGCTGGCAGTCTGATTGTCTCCTACTATCAGAGTGGGAAGATACAGCCACCATGGGAGGATGATAGAGAGAGACAAAATGAGTACGATTTAGATAACTTTATACCCAACACAATAGACATATTTTAAGTCCAACCAAAGGAGTTCTCAAGCACACATGATATAATACTTAGACAGCATGTCAGTGAAAAAACGACATCGGGGAATCCAAGGGATTTTATGTACACTATAAATGCAAAAGTATGTGGACACCCCTTCAAATGAGTGGATTTGGGTATTTCAGCCAAACCCGTTGCTGACAGGTGTATAAAATCGAACACACAGCCATGCAATCTCAATTGGGAATGGCCTTACTGATTTTAACGGTGACTTTCAATGTGGCACCGTCATAGGATGCCACCTTTCTAACAAGTCAGTTCGTAAAATGTCTGCCCTGCTAGAGCTGCACTGGTCAACTGTATGTGCTGTTACTGTGAAGTGGAAACGTCTAGGAGCAACAATGGCTCAGCCGCGAAGTGGTAGGCCACACAATCTCACAGAACGGGTCCACCGAGTGTTGAAGCGCATAGCGGGTAAAATTGTCTGTCCTCAGTTGCAACACTCACTACAGAGTTCCAAACTGCCTCTGGAAGAAACAACAGCACCAGAATTGTCCATCAGGAGCTTCACGAAATGGGTTCCCATGGCCGAGCAGCCGCACAGAAGCCTAAGATCACCATGTGCAATGCCAAGCGTCGGCTGGTGTGTGGTAAAGCTCGCCGCCATTGAACTCTGGAGCAGTAGAAACACATTCTCTGGAGTGATGAATCACACATCACCATCTGGCAGTCCGACGGACAAATTTGGGTTTGACGGATGCCAGGAGAACGCTACCTGCCTAAATGCATAGTGCCAACTGTAAAGTTTGGTGGAGGAGCAATAATGGTCTGGGGCTGTTTTTCATGGTTTGGAATAGGCCCCTTAGTTCAATTGAAGGGAAATCAACGCTACAGCATACAATGACATTATAGACGATTCTGTGCTTCCAACTTTGTGGCAAGAATTTGGGGAAAACCCTTTGCTGTTTCAGAATGACAACATACAGATATGGTTTGTTGTGATCTGTGTGGAAGAATTTGACTGGCCTGCACAGAGCCCTGACCTCAACCCCATCAAACACAAGCCAGGCCTAGTCGCCCAATATCAGGGCCCAACCTCACTAATGCTCTTGTGGCTGAATGGAAGCAAGTCCTGACAGCAATGTTCCAACATCTATTGGAAAGCCTTCCCAGAAGAGTGGAGGCTGTTATAGCATATTAATGCCCATCATTTTGGAATGAGATGTTTGACGAGCAGGTGCCCAGATAATTTTTGGTCTTCTAGTGTATGTTATTCTTAGGACTCACCAAATGCCTTGGATATTTGTGCCAGTGAGTTGAAACTCTATGTAGTTTTGTTTAATGGCCACATGCTTTGCCTGATGGGCATTCAGTGACTAATCAGTCTTTTCCTCTGTCCATTAGCAGCAAGCAGAGGCAAAGCGGGGGACCATCACCACTGGGTAGGTATCTCTTTCATTATGACTACAGCTCACAGCACCTCGGCTCACAGCACCATGTAACACCTATGCAATAACAGTGTTTGTAGGTCCCTATTCACAACCACTGTTATTTCCACCTGCATTATTTAATGCTGTGTCCTTCTTGTCATAGTTACTATTTATATGCAATTCATCTACATTTGAGTGTTTTTTAATGACTAGTGCGACTTGGGCCATATATATGATTATAATTATACCGGAAGGGCTTCTCTGGAACTCGTTGTGGAAGGGACGAGTTAAATACCTAAAAGTGACGTAATGCTTTACTACCATATTACCCTCCCCCCCCGTTCTTTTTCCTTTAAGCTGTGTAACACCAAGAGTTTGCAATGTCCCTGTCCAACAGTGGAAAGAGAGGGAGTGATTGTAATTTACATTCGGGATGAGGCATCTTGATAAATACATGTCAGAGTCATTTGCTGTCATTGGCTCACCAGGGTGCTGCGGGTCACGAGTCAGATGAGTTGTAGACTCTCGCCTCGTCATGACTTAAAGTGGAGTGGAGTGCCTGTGACACATTTCTATGACTTTGCCGGTGGTTTAGTCATTAGATACTATGTGCATAGCTGACCTCTTAGCGAGTCTAACACTTCATTTGGCACTAAAGTGAAATAGCAAGCGTCTCTCCAAACTAGCAACGAACAATCACCTTTACTGTAGCTTCCTTTTCACACAATGTAGTGCCATCCTGACATGATGGAAACATTGCACCATGGGTAGGTGCCTCGAGCCAGTTCCAATCAATATGTCCAGTTGTGTATGTGTCTGAAAATGTGGTTGTCCATGCTTGTTGGTGATTGTTTGTGTGTATGTTGTGCATTTGGTCAACCTTGTATGTGAAGGCTATGGTCAAATTTTGTGCAGTGTCACCATACTCAGGTGTCATAGTAGGAGCGGCCCAAGGGTTCTGTTTGTGCATGACCAGCCACTGTAGTGAACCTGGACTCTGCATGGTTGGCTTAGACCAGAGAGACGTATACAGAGACTGCACCATTATTCAAACCAGGCCCAGACAACTACTGTCGAGACTGGTGCCTGCCTGCTTTACCGTCTTATCTCTAACAACACTGCTTTGCCCAGAGTGCTGACCTTGAAAAGTAATTTGGCGGATCAATATTTGCTGGGATTGAAGAGTGAAGAGGAAGTAAGTGCTGCTCGTGGACTGAGTGGTACAGATTTAGTGAATTGCAATAGCATTCATACAAAGGCTCATGGAATTTCCTTGAGTCCATTTACCGCAGAATTAACTATGGTGTGTAAGCAACAAGATCTCACAGTCTCACTTCAGTATTCTATGTTTGTCTAGCAGGGGACAAATATCAAAACTCGACAGTTAAAGAAACGTTCAGATTTTTTTTTTTGACCTCAAAATCGCTGTCGGAGGTCCAAAAACATGATCTGTCATGTTGTGAACATGCACAGTAGGACTGTGAAAAACAGATTCCAAATGCGTTCTGTTGATCAAAAGCAGATTTTTTTTTTTGTATTTGGGGGTAATCATGTGTTTTTTTGGGGTTTACAAACCAGTTGGCAATGTGCCCCTAATATTCAATAGCTCATCCCGAGTGAAAGTAGTCCTCATTTTGTTGCAAATCCACAAGTAAACAAACAGAAACAACAAAGACGCGAGCAGCAACAAAGCTGGGGAAGCTTGCGCAACCCTGAGCGAGCGGGGCGGCAGGTTGCCTAGTGAGCTGGGCGGTAAGTCTTGGACAAGTAACGAAAGGTGGCAAGATCAAATACCTGTGCTGGCAAGGTAAAAATCTGTTGTTCTGCCCCTGAACAAGCCAGTTAACCCACTGTTCCCAGGCTGTCATTGAAAATAAGAATTTGTTCTTAATTGCCTTGCCTAGTTCAATTAAAAAAATTACTGAGTGGAAACTGTCCAGACAGTATTGGCTAAAAAGACAGATTGTTTGTTGTAACGAGTGGGACTGGGCACAGAAGGCTGGCGAAGACAGCCTAAACCAGCAGGCCCAAGAGACAGAGTAAGTGTTTTGCCCCTCATAGCCAATGTTTTTATTACAAGCATGATTTCATATAGTGATTTTGTGGTTGTGTATCATTCCTAGATGGACTTCAGGTTCTGCCTGATATGATTTCATCCAGAGGTCGCGGCCATCTAATACACATCTAACGCTGCTCCACATACCTGTCTTCCAGATGCAAAACTTAATGGAAACCGCAGTAATCTCATCACTATAACACATGTGCAACAACAAACGAGAACTCATCATGAGGGGCTGCAGTGGCTCCATGCAGTCAGACCAGGCCCTAACATTTTACGAGAAAATGTTGCAGTTTTAATGTCACACCGTGATCTGTTTCACCTATCTTTGTGCTTGTCTCCACCTCCCTTTCTGACTCTACTCTGGACTACTGACCTCTGGACTACTTAAACTCTCTGCATCTGGGTCTTCTCCTGAGCCATGATAGTATGAACTGGCCATGACGGATCCAGTAGACTCGGACCAGCTCCGCCACGCCGTCTCCTCCAAAGTAGCCACCATTGGAAGGCACAAGGAGTTGCTTCGTGGCCTTATGGAAGGGTACCAGACCTTGGCCGAACACCATGATGGCGCGTGGAACACTTTGCATGGAGCAATTCCGAGGGTTGTCTGTCAGGCAGCCTACCGCTTCACTGGAGAGTCTGGAACCAATCAGAATTTCTCGTGCAGTGTTCTTTCATCATCGATCTGCAGCCCTACTCCTTCCCCTCGGATCGCTCAAAGAAAGCGTACTTCATCATGTTGATATCCAGGAGGGCTCTCACCTGGGCTACGGGCGTGTGGGAACAACAGTAGGTCGTATGCTTCAGTCTGGAGTAGTACGCAGCGGAGGTGAAGGAGGTTTTTGATTCTCCATTATCTGGGAGAGAGCCTGCCCGGAAGTTACTCCAGCTTCGGCAAGACTCTCACAGTGTGGCAGGCTATGTGGTGGATATCCGCATGTTGTGCGCTGAAAGTGTCTGGAACCCGGGATCGCTGTTTAACACGTTCCTGCATGGAGTATTGGAGGATGCTAAGGACGAACTAGCAGCCCAGGAACTACCGACGGAACTCGACTGACTCATTGCCTTGACCATCCGGATCGATGGGCGGCTACGGGAATGTAGGAAGGAGAGGAGGTCCAATTCCACTCGCCCGTCCAAGGATTTCATCTCGCCTCCGAGGCATCCTGGAAGTCCCCGACGTCTCCATTGCATTCATCCCCTCTCCATTCCCATGGACGTTAGGTGTCACCAATCATCCCCATTATCCACATTGTACTTTTACCTGTGTTCTCTGTTTGTCTTTTGCCAGTTCGTACTATTTTGTCAAGCCTACTAGCGTATTTTCCCATGCGCCTGTCTGTCTCTAGTTCCTGTTTTCTAGCTTTCCCGGTTTTGATCATTTTGCCTGCACCTGACCCTGAGCCTGCCTGTTGTTTTGTACCTTTCGGACTCTGCTCTGGACAACTGACCTCTGCCTGCCTTTGACCTGTCATTTGCCTGCCTGTTGAGTAATACACTTGTGTTACTTCGAAACTGCCTGCATCTGGGACTTCTTTTGAGCTTTGACATTTAATGCAAGTTTCATACAATTGTCCTAATTATGCCATTGGGCGGAGAGAAATATTAGCAGTTTTACAACTCATTTCTTGCAATTCTACACATTTTGTAATTTGGTGGAGTCCAATGTTTGCAGTTTTTAATATGATATCTGATGATATATGCGGGCCCCTCAGTCAGTAATTTGACCATGATTACTACAAGTTTAGATAGCTAGCCAATTGCTGAATTAACAAATATAAAAAAAAATCTGACATGGGCTAATCGAGTGACTGTCAGTGACTGACATAACAAGAGAAAAACTGCTGATGCACAAACAAATTTCAAAATTGCACCGTGTGTTTTCTATTGTTCTAACTCTCAACAATAAGTATTTAAAAAATATATATAAAAATGCAACATGTAAAATGTTTCATGAGCTGAAATAAAAGATCCCAGATATTTTCCGTATGCACAAAAAGCTAACTTCTCGAAAATGCTGTGCACAGATCCTTGTTAGTAAGCATTTCTTCTTTGCCAAGATAATCCATCTACCTGACAGATGTGGCATATCAAAAAGTTGATTAAACATCATGCACATTACACAGGTGCACCTTGTGCTGGGATAATAAAAGACCAATCTAAAATGAGCAGTTTTGTCACACAACACAATGCCACAGATGTCTCAAGTTGAGGGAGTGTGCAATTGGAATACTGACTCCAGTAATGTCCACCAGAGCTGGTGCCAGAGAATGAAATGTTCATTTCTCTACCATAAGCCACCTCCAACGTCATTTTAGAGAAATTGGCAGTGTGTCCAACCAGCCTCAAAACTTCAGACCAAGTGTATGGTGTCGCGGTTTGCTGATTTAAACGTTGTTAAAAGAGTGTCCCATGGTGGCGGCGGTGTTATGGTAAGGGCAGGTGTAAGCTACAGACAACGAACACAATTACATTTGATCCTGAGCCCATTGTAAATGCATTTGTTTTTAAAGGTATCTGTGACCAACATACGCATATCTGTATTCCCAGTCATTTGAAATCAATAGATAAGGGCCTAATAAATTGATTTAAAATGACTGATTTCCTTATGTGAACTGTAACTCAGTAAAATATTTGAAACTGTTTCATGTTGCCTTCATATATTTGTTCAGTATATACAGTGTATTTCAAAGTATTCAGACCCCTTCCCTTTTGAAACATTTTCTTACATTACAGACCTTTTCTAAAATGGATTAAATAAAACATTTTCCTCATCAATCTACACACAATACTCCACAATGACAAAGCAATTAACAGGTTTTTAGAAAAATGGGAAAAAACGTACCCTTATTTCCATAAGTATTCAGACCCTTTGCTATGAGACTCAAAATTGAGCTCAGGTACATCTTGTATCCATTGATCACCCTTGAGATGTTTCTACAACTTCCTTGTAGTCCACCTTTGGTAAATTCAATTGATTGGACATGATCTGGAAAGGCAAACACCTGTCTATATAAGGTACCACAGTTGACAGTGCATCTCAGAGCAAAAACCAAGCCATAAGGTTGAAGGAATTGTTCATAGAGCTCCGAGACAGGATTATGTTGAGGAAAAGATTTGGGAAAGGTACCAAAACATTTCTGCAGCATTGAAGGTCCATCATTCTTAAGTGGAAGAAGTTTGGAACCACCAAGACTCTTCCTAGAGTTTCCAAAAACTGAGCAATTGTGGTACAAGGGCCATGGTCAGGGAGGTGACCAAGAACCCAATGGTCACTCTAACAGCGCTCCAGAGTTCCTCTGTGGAGATGGAAGAAACTTCCAGAAGGACAACCATCTCTGCAGCACTCCACCAATCATGGCATTACAGTAGAGTGGTCAGACTGAAGCCACCTCTCAGTAAAAGTCACATGAAAGCCTGCTTGGAGTTTGCCAAAAGGCAACTAAAGGACTCTCAGACCATGAGAAACAAGATTCTCTGTCTGATGAAATCAAAATTGAAGTCTTTGGCATGAATGCCAAGCGTCACGTCACAAGGAAACCTGCCACCACCCCTATGTGGGGGTGCTTTTCAGAGGCAGGGACTGGGAGACTAGTCAGGATCGAGGGAAAGATGAACAGAGCAAAGTACAGAGAGATCCTTGATGAAAACCTGCTCCAGAGCATTCAGGACCTCAGACTGGGGCGAAGGCTCACCTTAAAAAAGGACAACAACCCTGAACACAATGCAGGTGTGACTTCAGGACAAGTCTTTGAATTTCCTTGAGTGGCCCAGCCAGAGCCCGGACTTGAACCCAATCAAACATCTCTGGAGAGACCTGAAACTAGCTATCCAGCGACACTCCCCATCCAACCTGACAGAGCTTGAGAGGATCTGCAGAAGAGAATGGGAGAAACTCCCCAAATACAGGTATGCCAAGTTTGTAGCGTCATACCGAAGAAGACTCAAAAGCTGTAATCCCTGCCAAAGGTTCTTCAACAAAGTACTGAGTAAAGGGACGGAACACTTATGTAAATGGTGTTGCTGCGGGACTTAGAGGTCATTTGTGGTTTAGTATGGTACCCTGCGTCACTACTTCTTTGCTTTTAGAACAGCGCAAGGAGTTAGATCACGGATTATGCTTTTGGGTCCCAAGGCGCTATTGTGTCTCGAACTGACAATGAATGGGTGATGTAAACCAAATAAAACTGCTAATTGTGCTCGACTTCAAAATAGAATTTCAATGATTTGAATCATGAGGATAAAGAAGTTGATTGAATTTAGAACAATAGTGTAAGAATTGCTATTCCTCTGTCACTTATTTTTTTGTAACTTCTCGTCAGTATTACTTACTAAAACTGTTACACTATGGTTTTTATTCTAAGAGAAACTTAGACTACAATTAGGATGTGGAAATGTTAGGATTACTTTGCTCTTACTGTAGTACTGTAGGCTACTCTCGACAAGTCACATTATACAGTGCCTGAGTGTTGCGGTGGTCTAGCTGTGTTGCTACAGATGCTGGTTCAATACCTGTGCTTGCCTTGACCGGGAGACCCATGAGGCGATGGAAAGCTTTTGGTTTCTCTCGCTCTAAAAACAGAAATAAATCATTCTAAAACAACAAACTGGCTTTAATTACAAATGAGTAACAATGTCTCACCCTATGTTCAAGAATGGCCTTTTTCTCACTCAATTTCTTTTTTTTAAACTAAATCTCCAAAATATCATAATTTTTTAAACAAGCCATAGAAAGTTGGTTGCAATTTCAGTTTAATCCGCCAGAAAAGACAGAACAAATAATAGAAATATTGTTGTTAAACTCAAATATATTAATTGTTTAAATTACCCATAGATATTAATTTAGAATCCTCCAATCCTCTAAAGGTAATTATTGGAGGAGAGTCACGTTATTGAAAAAAAATATTTTTAGATATACTGTATGCCTTGATGATAGATTTGCACACTCTTGGCATTCTCTCAATCCTTGGAATAGCAGAACAGCATAACGGTCCGGACGGCACTTGCTGTGCCTGGTGAGCAGTTGGTCAAGTTCTGTTGTCAGAAGAGGAATGAAAATGTCAGGGTGAACCGACGATCTGACGAACCCGCCAGGTATGTTCACTCTGTTCACTCTGCCTGTCCTGTGAGCTCTGAGTTCCAGAGCTGAGTTCCAGAGCTCACAGGTGTGCCTGGCATGGATTGTGACTTGTTCCTCGCCCTCTTCAACGCGTCATTCTCCGCCTGACTCTCTGCAAATGTCGAGTGACTCTCTGCAAATACCGCCTGGCTCTGGACCAATGCATCAGCTGTTGCCAGTATCTCTGCCTTCAGAGAATGTTTCTCTTTCTGATGGTCTGCCTTCATCGACTCAATCTCGGTCTTCAAAGTTTGAATCTGATCCATTTGCACCTTCATCAGATGAGCAGAATGGTACAGCCCTGAGCCCCCATCGATTACTGTGGCCTATGACACAAACGGTAGGACAATGAAGAATTAAAATTACTGGTACTGTATGTAAATGAAGATTGCAATTTGGATAACTAGGGCCACTAACAACTTGCTGAGGAGTCATGGAGACAAACTGTGGAGTGTTCCTTTAACCTTAGGCATCAATTCCGACTGGTTAAGGTAAAGCAGTGGTCACCAACCTTTTCTGAATCAAGATCCCTTTGAGTCAAAATGCAAGCTGAGATATACCTCCTGGAATTTTTTTAAACATGACTTGAAAAAACGTAAGCCTACGCAACATTAACAAATTAAAAACAGTTGTGTAGCAATGAGGTTTGTGAAGTAGGATATAGGCCCAATACCTTAGCACTGCATATTGGCTTGAATTGCCCTGCCAATATTGGTCTTCTCAGGCCATTTTGAAATTATATTTAAAAATGTAGATATATGATCATACTGCTAATAGATCATTTGTTGTATTACTTGTGAGGCACAGCCGAGTGTGCATAATAATCAGCTTATTTATTTCCTGGTCCGATTGGCCTGCATCTGATGGTCAGTCTGTGTGGAGGGAGGGAGCGGTGATGAGGCTGAGAAAAGAGGACAGAGTCTCTACCAGCTGATAGCAAAACTCAAGTTGCACTGCATTATTTCTGCCTCGTGCACCAATTCATGTTGTTACTCCTATGCCCAGAGAATGTGGAATATTCCTCGATATTAAAAAAAGACACAAGCTGCTAATAATAACAACACAAGCTTATCAAATCAAATCAAATCAAATTTTTATTTGTCACATACACATGGTTAGCAGATGTTAATGCGAGTGTAGCAAAATGCTTGTGCTTCTAGTTCCGACAATGCAGTGATAAGTAATCTAACTAACAATTCCAAAACTACTGTCTTATACACAGTGTAAGGGGATAAGGAACATGTACATAAGGATATATGAATGAGTGATGGTACAGAGCAGCATACAGTAGATGGTATCGAGTACAGTATATACATATGAGATGAGTGTGTAGACAAAGTAAACAAAGTGGGATAGTTAAAGTGGCTAGTGATACATGTGTTACATAAGGATGCAGTCGATGATGTAGAGTACAGTATATACATATGCATATGAGATGAATAATGTAGGGTAAGTAACATTATATAAGGTAGCATTGTTTAAAGTGGCTAGTGATATATTTACATCATTTCCCATCAATTCCCATTATTAAAATGGCTGGAGTTGGGTCAGTGTCAATGACAGTGTGTTGGCAGCAGCCACTCAATGTTAGTGGTGGCTGTTTAACAGTCTGATGGCCTTGAGATAGAAGCTGTTTTTCAGTCTCTCGGTCCCAGCTTTGATGCACCTGTACTGACCTCGCCTTCTGGATGATAGCGGGGTGAACAGGCAGTGGTTCGGGTGGTTGATGTCCTTGATGATCTTTATGGCCTTCCTGTAACAACGGGTGGTGTAGGTGTCCTGGAGGGCAGGTAGTTTGCCCCGGTGATGCGTTGTGCAGTCCTCACTACCCTCTGGAGAGCCTTACGGTTGAGGGCAGAGCAGTTGCCGTACCAGGCGGTGATACAGCCCGCCAGGATGCTCTCGATTGTGCATCTGTAGAAGTTTGTGAGTGCTTTTGGTGACAAGCCGAATTTCTTCAGCCTCCTGAGGTTGAATAGGCGCTGCTGCGCCTTCTTCACGACGCTGTCAGTGTGAGTGGACCAATTCAGTTTGTCTGTGATGTGTATGCCGAGGAACTTAAAACTAGCTACCCTCTCCACTACTGTTCCATCGATGTGGATAGGGGTGTTCCCTCTGCTGTTTCCTGAAGTCCACAATCATCTCCTTAGTTTTGTTGACGTTGAGTGTGAGGTTATTTTCCTGACACCACACTCCGAGGGCCCTCACCTCCTCCCTGTAGGCCGTCTCGTCGTTGTTGGTAATCAAGCCTACCACTGTTGTGTCGTCCGCAAACTTGATGATTGAGTTGGAGGCGTGCGTGGCCACGCAGTCGTGGGTGAACAGGGAGTACAGGAGAGGGCTCAGAACGCACCCTTGTGGGGCCCCCGTGTTGAGGATCAGCGGGGAGGAGATGTTGTTGCCTACCCTCACCACCTGGGGCGGCCCGTCAGGAAGTCCAGTACCCAGTTGCACAGGACGGGGTCGAGACCCAGGGTCTCGAGCTTGATGACGAGCTTGGAGGGTACTATGGTGTTGAATGCCGAGCTGTAGTCGATGAACAGCATTCTCACATAGGTATTCCTCTTGTCCAGGTGGGTTAGGGCAGTGTGCAGTGTGGTTGAGATTGCATCGTCTGTGGACCTATTTGGGCGGTAAGCAAATTGGAGTGGGTCTAGGGTGTCAGGTAGGGTGGAGGTGATATGGTCCTTGACTAGTCTCTCAAAGCACTTCATGATGACGGAAGTGAGTGCTACGGGGCGGTAGTCGTTTAGCTCAGTTACCTTAGCTTTCTTGGGAACAGGAACAATGGTAGCCCTCTTGAAGCATGTGGGAACAGCAGACTGGTATAGGGATTGATTGAATATGTCCGTAAACACACCGGCCAGCTGGTCTGCGCATGCTCTGAGGGCGCGGCTGGGGATGCCGTCTGGGCCTGCAGCCTTGCGAGGGTTAACACGTTTAAATGTCTTACTCACCTCGGCTGCAGTGAAGGAGAGACTGCATGTTTCCGTTGCAGGCCGTGTCAGTGGCACTGTATTGTCCTCAAAGCGGGCAAAAAAGTTATTTAGTCTGCCTGGGAGCAAGACATCCTGGTCCGTGACTGGGCTGGATTTCATCTTGTAGTCCGTGATTGACTGTAGACCCTGCCACATGCCTCTTGTGTCTGAGCCATTGATTTGAGATTCCACTTTGTCTCTGTACTGACGCTTAGCTTGTTTGATAGCCTTACGGAGGGAATAGCTGCACTGTTTGTATTCAGTCATGTTGCCAGACACCTTGCCCTGATTAAAAGCAGTGGTTCGCGCTTTCAGTTTCACGCAAATGCTGCCATCAATCCACGGTTTCTGGTTAGGGAATGTTTTTATCGTTGCTATGGGAACGACATCTTCGACGCACGTTCTAATGAACTCGCACACCGAATCAGCGTATTCGTCAATATTCCCATCTGACGCAATACGAAACATGTCCCAGTCCACGTGATGGAAGCAGTCTTGGAGTGTAGAGTCAGCTTGGTCTGACCAGCGTTGGACAGACCTCAGCGTGGGAGCCTCTTGTTTTAATTTCTGTCTGTAGGCAGGGATCAGCAAAATGGAGTCGTGGTCAGCTTTTCCGAAAGGGGGGGGGGGCAGGGCCTTATATGCGTCGCGGAAGTTAGAGTAACAATGATCCAAGGTTTTACCACCCCTGGTTGCGCAATCGATATGCTGATAAAATTTAGGGAGTCTTGTTTTCAGATTGGCTTTGTTAAAATCCCCAGCTACAATGAATGCAGCCTCCGGATAAATGTTTTCCAGTTTGCAAAGAGTTAAATAAAGTTCGTTCAGAGCCATCGATGTGTCTGCTTGGGGGGGATATATACGGCTGTGATTATAATCGAAGAGAATTCTCTTGGAAGATAATGCGGTCTACATTTGATTGTGAGGAATTCTAAATCAGGTGAACAGAAGGATTTGAGTTCCTGTATGTTTCCTTCATCACACCATGTCCCATTAGTCATGAGGCATACGCCCCCGCCACTCTTCTTACCAGATAGATGTTTGTTTCTGTCGGCGCGATGCGTGGAGAAACCTGTTGGCTGCACCGCCCTGGATAGCGTTTTCCCAGTAAGCCATGTCTCCGTAAAGCAGAGAACGTTGCAGTCTCTGATGTCCCTCTGGAATGCCACCCTTGCTCGGATTTCATCAACCTTGTTGTCGAGAGACTGGACATTGGCAAGAAGAATACTGGGAAGTGGTGCGCGATGTGCCCTTTTCCGGAGTCTGACCAGAACACCGCCGCGTTTCCCTCTTTTTCGGAGTCGTTTCCTTGGGTCGCTGCATGCGATCCATTCCGTTGTCCTGTTTGTAAGGCAGAACACAGGATCCGCGTCGCGGAAAACATATTCTTGGTCGTGCTGATGGTGAGTTGACGCTGATCTTATATTCAGTAGTTCTTCTCGACTGTATGTAATGAAACCTAAGATGACCTGGGGTACTAATGTAAGAAATAACACGTAAAAAAACAAAAAACTGCATAGTTTCCTAGGAACGCGAAGGAACGCGAAGCGAGGCGGCCATCTCAGTCGGCGCCGGAAGATGAGTGTTCTCATCTTTGCTATAGTCATTCATAGCAGCTGCAGTGCTGGTTGCAGTGTGAGTGGCAGTAGGGAGAACGCACATTTTATGGCTTACAAAAGTGCTGAACAAATTGTTGACAGTGCTGAATAACAACTTAAACATGAACTTACTCATACAAATAGAGTCTAGAGTCTCTTTCTAGTCACGGAGCCCTTTATCAAAGACAGTACAGTATGAAGATAGGCAGAAACTGCTTCTCCAATAGAAATCCCTGATCACACTTGTAGGCGATGTCAGGGTGACGTTGGCTAGTTAAGCTCATGCGCAGAAACACGCCATCGTCTATGACGGTTGTCATGTGCAGGCCTTCAAACAATAGGCACTCCTTCCATATAAAAGTTTTTTTTTGATGAAAATTAAAAGGTGTCAGTTTGTAACCTTCATGAGGTTGGAGTAACAACATGTTCAACTACTTAAGACATTGGCTCGAACCTAGGTTGTGTCTTTACATTTTGAGAAAATGAACAACTGTGGAAGTCTTTTCTTCTCTTATTAACTTCTCAAACCCCAAACCCCCGGCCTGGTTTGTTTGGTCTGTTTCGCAAGCATTCCCGGAAGTCTCGCAATGTTGCGCCTCTGGGTTTAGAAAGTCTATTGCTTTATCTGTGTTTTTTTTACAGAAATGTTTGGTGATCGACTAGGAATGCCTTGGAGATCGACTAGTAGCTCCCGATCGACCGGTTAGTGACCACTGAGGTAAGGGATAATGTTTGGGACAGGGTTAAAACAGAAAATAAAATGTACGGTTAGGTTTAGGCATCAATTCCATTCATTCTGACTGGCCATAGCTAGCGGTTTAAGCCCTTTCTCTATCCCCATCTACAACCAAGCAAGCCACAAGCCCACTAGATATTCACGTTGCCCCTAGTGGATGGTATTGAAGGCATCTCCCAACGTCCTCGGACCTGGACAAACATTGAATACTGAAGTGGATCTGGTGTGACTTGGCTCAAGAAGAAGAACCATCCCATTAAGTTGTTTACTATTCAAATAATGTGCAGTGTATGAAAAGAATTACACAACGCAATTCTCACGTATGCACTATACAGAGTCGCCATCCATGAAAAGGCACTAGCCAGCCAGGCAGCCTAGATTCATTTGCAACATTTATGAATCTAATTTACAGGAGAGAGAATTGGCCCTCTAACATGTCATATTGGTGTGCCTCAACAGCCGTTCCTGCCCGTGAATATTTACTGTCAATACCTCCATGATGTATGTAAGGTTTTGAAAAGACCATTCTAGCCAATTGCCTATATCATCAAGGTAATGACATTTTCCATCTTTTTGCACATAAAGTAAATACAGGCTCGCCCTTTATGATAGATGGGACCCTGGAGGTGCATGTACAGCTGAGCATGCCTTTTCGGCTAAAGCAAATCAGCTTTGTACTGAAGCCTACAGTATGTATTCCATATTGGGTTATATACTCTTAGCCCTTAACACATACATAGATTGGACCCTTACCTACAGGGACATACAGGGGGGTGTCAAAGCTACCAGTAATCCCATGTTTTTATCAATGCTCCTTTACCCACCGTGTTTGGTCATGTCAAAGAGAAACGGGATCTCCAGTAAAGCTGGCCAGATAAATGGCCCTGTCACTGGGTGATGAATGGAAACCCTGCGAGCTGCTCTCAGCTGCCCAGCATGCTCAGCTTGGGCCCTGTAAAGCATATCATTAATTATCATTCACAAGTCTGCAGCCCTGTGGGTAAGAGACCAGACTCGGCGAGAGAGATTTCTCAGCGCACCCAGCTTACTTTCGGAGGTGTTAATATAGGCTGGGTTTGAGTGCAGACGGCGATAAAACTCAGGATGCAGGATTGCGTAATGAGATAAGATGTAGAATTAGTGCAATATAGATATCTGATATTTTGCAGACGATTGAACATATATTTGGATAGTTCATCTGTAGATACTCTACAGACTATCAGTAACATTTCAACTAACTATCTACTAACCCTAGTTCTAGCCCAAGCCATAATCGTAACCCTTACCCTAACTCTTATTCTAAACCTAACCCTAAATTTAGCAAGCGATTGCTTATCACCAGATAGTTTGTCGATAGTATGACCATCTGTAGAGCACAGTGGGGGCCGCTGAGGGGAGAACGGCTCATAATAATATCTGGAACCGATACATTTTGTATTTGATGTATTAGATATCATTCCACCCGTCTAGCCATTACCACGAGCCCGTCCTCCCCAATTAAGGTGCCACCAACCTCCTGTGGTAGAGCATCTACAGATGGAAATTCCCAACTATCCAAATAAAGTGTGACCATAGGATCGTTATAAAAGCTATTATTTTAAAAGCATTTATATTATATTGTAAATTAAACAGTGGTTTTGAATGATCATTACTGTGGAACCAGCCATAGAGATCCTTTGTCTTGTTCATGTCTATTAGGCTAGTGTCCAATCCTCAAAAATGTCTTTTGTTTTGTAGAAACCCCTACCCGAGGTAGAACAAAACACAACCATGCTTTTTGACATCTGGTGGTTGTGAAAATATATTTTACTGCAAAAAGGGGTTACATTTTCAGATATTATGGGGGGGACACTTAGGCTCATGTAACCCAACATGACCAAGCTCTGATATTGCAAAAATGTGGAATACAAGTAGTCAGTTGTCTGTCATACATACATACATACATACATACATACATACATACATACATACATACATACATACATACATACATACATACATACATACATACATACATACATACATACATACATACATACATACATACATACATACATACATACATACATACATACATACATACATATAGTGGGGCAAAAAAGTATTTAGTCAGCCACCAATTGTGCAAGTTCTCCCACTTAAAAAGATGAGAGAGGCCTGTAATTTTCATCATAGGTACACTTCAACTATGTCAGATAAAATTAGAAAAAAAAATCCAGAAAATCACATTGTAGGATTTTCAATGAATTTATTATACTGTTACATTGATGCTGTTGACCCGGATTACTGGTTGCTGCGGAAAAAGGAGGAAGGTCAAAAGGGGGGTGAGTGTAACGGATGTGACGGATGTGAAACGGCTAGCTTAGTTAGCGGTGTGCGCTAAATAGCGTTTCAATCGGTTACGTCACTTGCTCTGAGACCTTGAAGTAGTAGTTCCCCTTGCTCTGCAAGAGCCGCGGCTTTTGTGGAGCGATGGGTAACGATGCTTCAAGGGTGACTGTTGTCGATGTGTGCAGAGGGTCCCTAGTTCGCGCCCGGGTATGGGCGAGGGGACGGACGTAAAAGTTATACTGTTACACATACATACATACATACATACATACATACATACATACATACATACATACATACATACATACATACATACATACATACATACATACATACATACATACATACATACATACATACATACATACAAACAAACAGCATTAGGATATATCTTAATGCATCTTGGAAATAGACCTTTAAAAACCGAGATACCAAAAAATTATACTATGAATATTTATGATGAATGTTATCTTTACTTTTTATAGCTGTTTAATAGACTACTTTCCAAGTGAAATGTGCTCTCATTCAGTGCTGGATGGTCTTCTCTGATTAAAAAACATAGTTACAAGTTTTTGTGGCTATTGTAATTAGCTCTAAAGAAAACACCCCCTAACCTCAAAAAGTGCAGATTGATGCCAGGCTGGAGGGGAGTGGGTCACATAAGCTTATTTAACCCAACATTGTGAGTTCTGATATTGCTCAAATCTGGATCCATGCACAATCTCATTGAAGATCACTTCTCTAGCCGCTCAGGACAAACCCAAATATGATAAGTGTACAATATTACGTATTGGATAGTTAAAATACACAATTTATACATTACCTTTTAATTTACCCCCCCCCCCCAAATGGGCTGATGTAGACATACAGTACTTGGTATCCATATCCCTAAAGATATAAATTAACTTACCAAATCAAATTTAAATAGAAATGTAGCAAAAATAAACAAGATCTTGGAACCATGGAGAGTTAAATACCTGTATACCGATGTAAACATCCCATTGATTAACTCTGTAAGTCCTATCACAGTTTACTTATGGCACTGCCTACTTCAGACAACTTGTTTTTGTAAATCATATGAGCAAATTTTTTAAAACTTTATATGGAACGCTAAGTCAGACAAAATTATACATGCCTATACAGTATAGAATGTCCCCACCCCCTTTCAAAATGTTCTCCTTTTGTTGCCTTACACATACGTACAATCTGACTTTTTCCAGCTTTATTTACACACAGTAACGCACAATACCCAAGTGATTTAAAAATAATAATATATAAAACATTAAAATACCCTATTTGGATAAGTGAACACCGCACTGAGTTAATACTTGGTGGAAACCCCTTTAGCCATGAGTCTCTTTGAGTACGTCTCTACTAACTTTGCACACCTAGACTGTGCAATATTTGCCCATTCTTCCTTGCAGAATTGTTCAAGCTCAGTCAAATTGCATGGTGACCGCTCACGGACTGCACTCTTCAAGTCATTCCACAGGTTCTCGATGGGATTTAGGTCGGGGCTCTGACTAGGCCACTCGAAGACATTCACCTTCTTGTCCTTCAGCCACTGTATGGTTGCTTTGGCGGTGTGTTTGGGTCCTTGTCATGTTGAAACGTGAACCATCTTCCCATCTTCAACTTCCTGCAGAGGGCAGTAGGTTCTCCTCAATAATTTTTACCCTGTCCATTTTCCCTTCTATCCTGACAAGTGCTCCAGTCTCTGCTTAAGAGAAACACTACCACAACAGGATGCTGCTACCACCATGGTCTACTGTAGGCTTGGTGTTCTTTGGGTGGAAAGAGGTATTGGGTTTTCGCAAGACATAAGATTTTGCATTCAGGGGACATTTTGGTCTCATCTGACCATAGCACCATTTGGCACTTGGCCTCGGAATCTATAATGTGCTTTTTGGCAAAGCTAAAATGAAACTTGATGTGTTTTTTTTTAGTAGTGTTTTTTTTCTTTCCACCCTCCCACAGAGCCCAGATTTGTGGAGCGCTTGTGATATTGTGGTCACATGCACTAATTGACCAGTCTTTGCCATAAAGGCCTTTGCCATAAAGGTCTTTACCATAATTCCTTCAAAGTTGCCATTGGCTTCTTGGTAGCCTCTCTGATCAGTTCCTCCTTGTCCGGTCATCCAGTTTGTAGGGACGGCCTGATCTATGCAGGGTCTGGGTGGTGCCATACGCCTTCCACTTCTTAATAATGCTCTTAACTGTGGGATAGACAAAGCCTTGATCTCGTAGATCTTTTGAAAGTACCTTTCCGCCCATAATGGATTTGCTTTGAATTGCACTACTAAGCAGTGGAGTCCTCTGTGAACAACTGCTTTTATTCTCAACTAATCAAAATCAATACAATTGATCACAGATGGAAGCCAATTAGCTTGATTTGTGATCTGGAAGGTGGTTGGTTATACCTCAGCAAGTTGGCATTTGCAATTCTAGGGGGGGTATTCACTAATCCAAATATTGTATTTTACTGTTTCACTTTTATTTAATTTTCAGAGGTTTACTGTGGGTAAATAAAGCCAGAAAATATCACATTTTATGTGTTTTCATTTCAGGCTGTAAGGTCAACAAAAGTTTAACATTTTGAAAGGGGGTTTCTATACCCACTGTATAATGGATAGGAGATTGGGGGGCTGAAATTATTAAAGCATTAGACCTCTCACTAAAAATGTCATGCATACATTCTGTAAATTATACTTAGACCCAAAATGATTGTGTAGTACATTACTAAGTAAGGATCATCCATGGTTACAAAAACAGTTTTGTTTGCCTTTATACAGATTACAACTTCTCATTTTCAGTTAATTGAAAATAAAACCTTCAAAGTTCAAAGTATCACCCTTTCTTAAACAAACCATACAAAGTTTGTTACAATTTTGTAACGATGTACACTGAGAGTTGGGAAGCAAGTTCAGGGAGTGAATACATTTAATTAATAAACAAACATGAACAAAACAAGACACAGAGAACAAAACAAGACACACGAACAGTGCAAGTGGGCTGAGACAGTGAAAACTGTCATGTCTTTTTAGTCAAAGGTTCCTCTGTGGATTTTAACTGTTCAGCCTCTTGCAATTATATTAGGGGGCCCTTCTGGATTTGACTCCAAATCCATTATGGTGTTCAAAATTCAATATGGCTGCCACAATACCATTAAATGTGAGTTTATTAAACTATCTCTTACAGTCTCACGTCAGAATTAGAAGTTCATCCATGTTTCTCAAACTTCACATTTCTAAGTTGTTCCAAACATAACATTTGGAAGTGTTTAAGGTTAGGTTTAAGCATTAACTCAGAATTTTTAAGGTTACGGTTAAGTTGAGGCATTAACCCCGAAATCTTAAGGTTAAGCATGAACTCTAAATGGTTAAGGTAAGGGTTAAGTCCCCCCCCCCACTCCCACTCCCCACTGCTCTAGGCAAAACCGAAACCTACTTGAAGGTAAAGGTGCTCACTGTTGCCCCTAGTAGCCGGTTTCCAAGTAATTTCCCGACGTCCTCAGACATGGATGGACGTTGAATTATAACTTGTTTCATGGGCAACCTGGCTGGTTTAATCACCTGTATGTGTTTTAAATTGGAGAAGTATTTCAGATGTGTGTACTGTACTCAAAACTATTTTTGTGTACTTCAACCATGTTGGGAATCCAATTGGCCTGCCATAATTACACTTAAACACCTTTGTCTAGATATAGTAGACTGGAATGGCAATACCAAATATTCCAAGTCACGAGCCTCTGAGGATCAAAAAAGTTGGAGGCTCTAACGAAAAGAAAGAGAACCCTGGACATGCTTTCCCTAGCTCTACAACTTGCCCCCACAGTGGTATAACTTGTGCCTCCAGGATCAGGCTCTTATTATTATTATCTCATTATTTCAAAGGTTTGATTCATTGCTAGTCCAATATGGCTGCCTGAATTACAACATGACCTTCCGCTGGCTCGTTGTATTTGTGATGGGCATTGGGATGTTCCTGTAAACTCGTGCTGTTTGGGTTGGGCTGGAACATTGCAAAAAAACAAAACATGTTCACCATCCTGGCTGTCTGACCTGGAGTTCTCGAATATGGTCACTTGCTGCCACATCTGGGGGCCCATTCAACAACCAAAATACAATCAAAATACAATCTGGAAGGTGCTGACTCGCCATGAAGTGCGTGTCACCAGTCCGGTGCCACCTGTACCGGCTCCACGCACTCGGCCTCCAGTGCGCAACCCCAGTCCAGAGCTTCCGGCAATGGTTCACAGTCCGGAACCTCGTGCGACGGTCCACTGTCCAGAACCTCCAGCTCCAGGGCAGGAGCCTTCCTCTGCGCCGATGCCCAGTACAGGCATGATGTCCAGTCTTCAACCCGCACCGGAACCGCCACCGACGCTAGATGCCCACCCAGACCCTCCCCTATAGAGTCAGGAGTCTGCACCTTTGGAGGGGGGATACTGTCTTTCCCTGACCATAGAAAGCCTTTTTATTCTCTTTTTTGTTTGGGTTGGGTATGACTAGGGTGGGTAATCTAGTTTGTTTTATTTCTATGTTGGTCTGGTATGCTTTTAACTATTTTCTACATTGTAGAATAATAGTGAAGACAACAAAACTATGAAATAACACACATGGAATCATGTAGTAACAAAAAAAGAGTTACATCTAAATATGTTTTATATTTGAGATTCTTCAAAGTAGCCACCCTTTGCCTTGATGACAGCTTTGCACACTCTTGGCATTCTCTCAACCAGATTCACATGGATTGCTTTTCCAACAGGCTTGAAGGAGTTCCCACATATGCTGAGCACTTGTTGGCTGCATTTCCTTCACTCTGCAGTCTAACTCATCTCAAACCATCTCAATTGGGTTGAGGTCAGGTGATTGTGGAGGCCAGGTCACCTGATGCTGCACTCAATCACTCTCCATCTTGGTCAAATAGCCTTTCCATAGCCTGGAGGGTTGTTGGGTCATTGTCCTGTTGAAAAACAAATGATAGTCCCGCTAAGCATAAACCAGATGGAATGGCGTATCTCTGCAGAATGCTGTGGTAGCCATGAGGTGTGCCTTGAATTCTAAACAAATCACTGACAGTGTCACCAGCAAAGCACCATCACATCTCCTCCTCCATGCTTCACGGTGGGAACCGCACGAGTAGATAATCCATTCACCTTCTCTGCGTCTCACAAACACATGGCAGTTGGAACCAAAAATCTAAAATTTGGAATCATCAGACCAAGGGACAGATTTCCACCGGTTTAATGTCAATTGCTTGTGTTTCTTGGCCCAAGCAAGTATCCAAAAAAGTGTTAAACAAATCAAAATACATTTTATATTTTAGATTCTTCAAAGTAGCCACCCTTTGCCTTGATGACAGCTTTGTACACTCTTGGCATTATCTCAACCAGCTTCACCTGGAATGCTATTCCAACAGTCTTGTTGGCCTCTTTTCCTTCACTCTGCGGTCCAACTCATCACAAACAATCTAATTTGGTTTGAGGTCGAGTGATTGTGGAGGCCAGGTCAGCTGATGCAGAGCTCCATCACTCTCCTTCTTGGTTAAATAGCCTTTACACAGCCTGGATGTGTGTTGCGTCATTGTCCTGTTGAAAAACCAATGACAGTCCCAGAAGCACAAACCAGATGGCATGGCGTATCGTTGCAGAATGCTGTGGTAGCCAGCTGGTTAAGTGTGCCTTCAATTTTAAATAAATCACAGACAGTGTCACCAGCAAAGCACCCTACAACATCACACCTCCTCCTCCATGCTTCACATTGGGAACCACAATTGCAGAGATCATCCGTCACCTACTCTGCGTCTCACAAAGACATGGCGGTTGGAACCAGAAATCTCATATTTGGACTCATCAGACCAAAGGACAGATTTCCACTGGTCTAATGTCCATTGCTCGTGTTTCTTGGCCCAACCAAGTCTCTTCTTATTATTTGTGTCCTTTAGTAGTGGTTTCTTTGCAGCAATTAGATCCATGAACGCAGGATTTATTTGTGCTACAATTTGATGTGCAGTTATCTCTAATGAACTTATCCTCTGCAGCAGAGGTAACTCTGGGTCTTCCTTTCCTGTGACGGTCCTCATGAGAGCCAGTTTCATCATAGCGATTGATGGGTTTTATGACTGTATTTGAAGAAACTTTCAAAGCTCTTAAAATTGACCGAATTGACTAACCTTCATGTCTTAAAGTAATGATGGACTGTCGTTTCTCTTTGCTTATTTGATCTGTTCTTGCCATAATATGGAATTGGTATTTTACCAAATAGGGCTATCTTCTGTATATCACTCCTACCTTGTCACCACACAATTCATTGGCACAAACTTATTAAGAAGGAATACAATTCCACAAATTAACTTTTAACAAAGCACACCTGTTAATTGAAATGCATTCCAGGTGACTAACTCATGAAGCTGGTTGAGAGAATGCCAAGAGTGTACAAAGTTGTCATCAAGGCAAAGGGTGGCTACTTGATTCCATATGTGTTATTTCATGTCTTCACTATTCTACAATGTAGAAAATCAAAGACAAATACAAATAAAATCAAAGACAAGTACAAATAAGTACAAATAAGTAAAAACAATGAAGAAAATCAAAGACAAATACAAATCAAATCAAAGACAAGTACAAATAAAGAAAAACCCTTGAATGAGTAGGTGTCCAAATTGATCATTGGTATTGTACATACATAATATATGCTACAGTAGAAACAACAACATTATATACAGAAAATAAGGCACTTACCTTGATAGGAACACACAAATGTCCAAAGTTATTATTTGTAAGGAAAACAACAATACAGCAATGCGAGCCCCAGACAGAAAATGTGCCAGTTCGTAAAAGACTGCACAAATATCTACATACTTGATGTGCTTAAAACATGGGGAAGGGCTCTCCTCGAAGAGGGAAGTTTGACCGGCTCAGTAAAGCCTCAAACATAAATTGTCTGCAACACTGAAATGGGCTACTTCTATGTGAATTAATGAGGAGGCGGAACACACCTCAATTCAAACTGTTGCTAGAAAATCATTTGAAATGGACGAGTTGAAACATAGCCTTTAGATAACAAACAAGCAATGCATGTTAACTGCATTACCTGTAGGTAACAATCACATTTTCGAACAGTGAGCGCATTCTAACATAACGTGCATCAAAAATGTCACGCTGGGGCAACTGTTAGAGATATTTGGAACTCACACGTGAAAAGGTTTATAACAAGAAAAACGATTTCTTACCTTCTACAACTTTATAAACAGTTTTTTGGCTCCCCCTCAGAATGATCAGTCCCTCAGATGCTGTCGAAAAACTCTAACAGCTACTTTACCACACCTCTATCAATGAGGTAACCCCAAGGATTCCTCCTACAATATTCCATTAATAATAAAATCTAAATATAAGTATAATAAAAATGTAAATATGTATATGGACTAGGGGACAGTATTTTCACGTCCGGATGAAAAGCGTGCCCAAAGTAAACTGCCTGCTACTCAGGCCCAGAAACTAGGATATGCATATTATTAGTATATTTGGATAGAAAACACTCTAGAGTTTCTGAAACTGTTTGAATAATGTCTGTGAGTATAACAGAACTGATTTGGCAGGCGAAACCCAGAGCACAATCCATCCAGGGAAAAACATTTTTGAGCTCAATGTGTTTTACATTAGTTTTCTATGGTAATCCCTTTTTAATAGAAATATGCTTGCAATTCCTATGGCTTCCACTAGATGTCAACAGTCTTTAGAAATTGGTTGATGTTTTTCCATTGAGAAATGAAGAAGTAGCCCTGTTCTTTCCATGTGTCACACAAAGAGACTTTTGGAGCATGCTTCACTTTGTTTTCGTCCGGTATTGAGCACAGTATTTCCCATCTTAAATTTTATAGTTTATTTACGTTTTAGTATACATACATTTGGATTAGGAATGTTGTTTGAAATGTTTGGACAAAGTTTACAGGTAATTTATTAGATACGTTGTAGGCATGTTGGGCGAGTTGGAACCGGTGTATTTCTGAATCAAACGCGTCAAATAAATGAACATTTTGGGGATATAATGAAGGAATCTATCGAACAAAAGGACCATTTGTGATGTTTATGGGACATTTTGGGGTGCCAACAGAAGAAGATCTTCAAAGGTAAGGCATGAATTATATCGTTATTTCAGATTTTTGTGTAGCACCTGCCTGGTTCAAATGTGATTTTCATGTGTTTGTATACGGGGTGGTGTCCTCAGATAATCGCATGGTCTGCTTTCTCTGTAAAGCCTTTTTGAAATCTGACAATGTGGCTGGATTAACAACAAATTAAGCTGTATATTGATGTATGTTTAATGAATTCTTATTATGAGTATTTCTGTTTTTGAATTTGGCGCACTGCAATTTCACTGGATGTTGTCAAATCAATCCCATTAACGGGATCCGAGCGGGAATGGGGGTGAAGGGATCCCTAAATTAAGCTAAAAAGCTATGGCAGAAATCTTCTTCCAGCAGGCGACAGGTTCTTCTAGCAAACTCAAAAAGAAAGTTCCCCGTTCTCCCAAATCATGCCTGCTTTATATCCTCCATCTTCCTTTTTGTTAACCCCCCATGATGCATTCAGTGGTTAACACCTAATGTGGAGATCACTACTTTCCCCGCCTAGGCAGGACGTTCGCTTACACAGGACGCTGGCCTCTTCCAGGGAATTTCCAATGCAAGCTAGCACAATTGTTAGGTTGTTAGGTTCTAAATATCATAGTAAGAACTCGATGGACACTATGAAAGCTCAAACCAAGTTAATTCCTCCCAAAGGATCGAACAGCTGAACTGACCAGAACATACTCACACAAGCACTGATATTTAACCCTTTCTCCTATGCTGATTCTCCTCCTAAACATCTGAAAAGCCAATGCATCTTTGTTGCTCGACAGAACCTTAGTGATATCTGTTTTTCCTCACTTCTTCTGACCTGACTTCTGCCCCAAAGTGCTCACTCCTCCCCAACTCACGGCAGTCGTGGTGACTGGTACCAGACTGTCTCTTCTCCTCGCAGAGGATCCCTCCCATATGATCCCTGATGGCTAACAATAACATATCCTCATATAATGTAAACATTATACATTACCCTGTCTCCCTCAGTGAAATGAATAAGTATATTTCATATTCTCAGAACCCAATACTACATCATCATTAACTTTTAAACCATTACATTTTTAAACATTAGCATTCCCTTCTTTGCTCAATTATAATCTTACTCCAACCCAAATTATTACTCCCATTACATCTTAAACCTCCAGCAACTTAAACATTTCATTATTACAACATCTCAACCTTAAATGACCAACCTCCTACAGGCCCTAAGGCCTTGTTCATCTCATCTTAACAAACGTAGTCTATAGGCATCATACCTTAAAGCAAACAACATTATAACGTTAACCATTTTACTGTATTACTTCAATCACCCTTTAATATTCCCCACAGTATGTTTCCCCATGCTTTCAACATTTACCATATTTGACCTTGAATTGTTATTTTTTATAAATTCCACTCCAAATTTATTTATTTTTCTTCTTACTTTAATCAATGTCAATTCTCTCTCAATGTTCCTTTTTCTTTGTGCTCTCTCTCTCTCTGTGTGTGTGTGTGTGTGTGTGTGTGTGTGTGTGTGTGTGTGTGTGTGTGTGTGTGTGTGTGTGTGTGTGTGTGTGTGTGTGTGTGTGTGTGTGTGTGTGTGTGTGTGTGTGTGTGTGTGTGTGTGTGTGTGTGTGTGTGTGTGTGTGTGAAAGTGAAACTTGTGTGCGTGGGTGTATGCTGTATGTGATCATGGTAGCTTGGGCTTGACTGTGAGATAGTGGTCTCTGCTTGATCGGTTCCACCACCTCTGCAACCCCTTTACTTTCCATCAAAGTCCATGGATCATCTTCAAATGTACAGGTAAATAAAGGAAACAGTTGAGTAAATTAGGGAGACAATGTATATTGAAAGCAGGTGTTTCCACACAGGTTTGGTTGCTGAGTTAATTAAGCAATTAACATCCCATCATGCTTAAAGGTAAATTCCACCCCAAGACTATCTTTGGTATTTCTTTCTTTAGTCCATTGCTGACATAGTCCCAAAATGTTTTGCTTGTCAGCAATCAAGTCTGTATTTTGAAATCATCCCAGATGATTACATTTTGGGACTATACCAAAAATAGACTAATGAAACAATGAAACAATGGAGTGGAGTTTTCCATTAAGATTATGTATAAAAATGCCCAATTGCTCATTACTTTGACTACCATGGCTAGAAGAAGAGATCTCAGTGATTTTGAAAGAGGGGTCTCAATAGAGCATAGGGGTTTTAAAGTGTGTGTGTGTGTGTGTGTGTGTGTGTGTGTGTGTGTGTGTGTGTGTGTGTGTGTGTGTGTGTGTGTGTGTGTGTGTGTGTGTGTGTGTGTGTGTGTGTGTGTGTGTGTGTGTGTGTGTGTGTGTGTCAGTCATCAGATCTCAACCCAATTGAACACTTATGGAATATATTTTAGCGGTGCATGAGACAGTGTTTTCTACCACCATCAACAAAAAACTAAATTATGGAATTTATTTTGGAATGATGGTGTTGCATCCCTCCAATAGAGTTTCAAACATTTGTAGAATCTATGCCAAGGCATACTGAAGCTGTCTTGTGGTGGCGCAACACCCTATTAAAACAATTTATGTTGGTGTTTCCATAATTTTGGCAGTTACCTGAACAGTGCATTCGGAAAGTATTCAGACCCCTTGACTTTTTCCCCAACTTTGTTACATTACAACCTTATTCTAAAATTGATTAAATTGTTTCCCCCCTCATCATTATACACACAATACCCCATAATGATGACGCAAAAACAGTTTTTTATATATTTTTGCAAATTTATAAAAAATGTAAAACTGAAATATCACAAGTGTTCAGATCCTTTACTCAGTACTTTGTTGAAGCACCTTAGGCAGCAATTATGGCCTCGAGTCTTCTTGGGTATGACACTACAAGCTTAGCACATCTGTATTTTGGGAGTTTCTCCTATTCTTCTCTGCAGATCCTCTTAAACTCTGGATGGGGAGCATCACAGCTATTTTCAGGTCTCTCCAGTAATGTTAGAATGGGTTCAAGTCCGGGCTCTGGCTGGGTCACTCAAGGACAATCAGAGACTTTCCTCGAAACCACTCCTGCATTGTCTTGGCTGTGTTCTCCTGTTGGAAGGGGAACCTTCACCCAAGTTTGAGGTTCTGAGCGCTCTGGAGCAGGTTTTTATCAAGGATCTCTCTGTACTTTCCTCTGTTCATCTTTCCCTCGATCCTGACTAGTCTCCCAGTCCCTGCTACTGAAAACATTCCCACAACAGGATGCTAACACCACCATGCTTCACCGTAGGGATGGTGCCAGGTTTCCTACAGACGTGACGCAGGGCATTCAGGCCATAGAGTTTAATCTTGGTTTCATCAGACCAGTGAATCTTGTTTCCCATGGTCTGAGAGTCTTTTCATGCCTTTTGGCAAACTCTGGCTGTTTACTAAGGAGTCGCTTCCGTCTGGCCAATCTACCATAAAGACATGATTGGTGGAGTACTGCAGAGATGGTTGTCATTCTGGAAGTTTCTCCCATCTCCGCAGAGAAACTCTATAGCTCTGTCAGAGTGACGATCGGGTTCTTTGTCACCTCCCTAACTAAGGCCCCCAGACCAAGGCTTGGATTTTTCTCTGACATGCACTGTCAACTGTGGGACCTTTATATAGACAGGTGTGTGCCTTTCCAACTCAATGTCCAATCAATTGAATTGACCACAGGTGGACTCCAATCAAGTTGTAGAAACATCTCAAGGTTGATCAATGGAAACAGGATGCATCTGACCTCAATTTCGAGTCTCATAGCAAAAGAGTCTGACTACTTATGTAAAGAAGTTATTTCTGTTTTAGTTTTTTTATATATATATATTTGCAAAAGTTTCTAAACCTGCTTTGTCATTATGGGGTATAAGTTGTAAGTCGCTCTGGATAAGAGCGTCTGCTAAATGACTTAAATGTAATGTAAATGTAAGTCTGTAACATAACAAAATGTGGAAAAAAAAAGGGGTCTGAAAAATTCCAAAGCAATGTAAAGGAATAAGTAGAACGTGTCCTGCATGACTTTTTGCCACACTCAACATACAAAATTCCAACCACAGGTCAATTAGGTGTTGGAAAGATCTAAGGGCAGGTCTGTTTGTAACAGCCCGTTCACAGACTGTCCTTCACAACCAGACAACAAACCATTACAATAATGGAGTATCCCCAGCATCAGTCAGGCTTAAATAACATTAGTCAATAGGTCTCATTGGCATGCAAGCTGCATGTGCTTGAGTGCTTGCACCCAACTGTTGTAGAAATGGAAACGGCAAAATCTAGGGTGGCCCCAAAGATAATCTGTGACGCCCCCCTGCCTAAATTGCAAGAGTAGGGGCTAACAATACAAAACCGTCAAGGAACCTTGGACTCCAAAAAATGTCATTTCGATGTCTGAGACCACTTTTTATACTTGGAGTCGATTACAATAGCCACAACATCCAAAGACGTGTAACTGTATGTATTTTCTGAAGGCAGGACCATAAAGCACTGAATGCGAGCAATTTTTACATTGAAAGTTGTCTATTAATAAGCTACCAAAAAGTAAAGCTAACATTCATCATAAATATTCATACAGTGGCAAGAAGAAGTATGTGAACCCTTTGGAATTACCTGGCAGAAATTGGTCATGAAATTTGATCTCCTCTTCATCTAAGTCACAACAATAGACAAACACAGTCTGCTTAAACTAATAACACACGAACAGTTCTACTTTTTTTACGTCTTTATTGAACACACCGTGTAAACATTCACAGTGCAGGGTGGAAAAAGTATGTGAACCCTTGGTTTTAATAACTGGTTGACCCTACTTTGGCAGCAATACCCTCAGACAAAAGTTTTATGTAGTTGCAGATCAGACCTGCACAACGGTCAGGAGAAATTTTGGACCGTTCCTCTTTACAAAACTGTTTCAGTTCAGCAATATCTTTGGGATGTCTGGTGTGATCCACTCTCTAGAGGTCATGCCACAGCAACTCAGTCGGGTTGAGGTCAGGACTCTGACTGGGCCACTCCAGAAGGCATATTGTCTTCTGATGAAGCCATTCTGTTGTTGATTTGCATCTGTGTTTTTGGGTCGTTGTCCTGTTGCATCACCCAACTTATGTTGAGCTTCAATTGGCGAACAGATAGTCTTACATTCTCCTGCAAAATGTTTTGATAAACTTGGGAATTCATTTTTCCATCAATGATAGCAAGCTGTACTGGCCCTGAGGCAACAAAGCACCTTACAGACCATGATCAATCAAATGTATTTATGAAGCCAGTTTTATATCAGCCGATGTCACAAAGTGCTGTACAGAAACACAGCCTAAAACCCCAAACGGCAAGCAATGCAGGTGTAGATGCATGGTGTCTAAGAAAAACTCCCTATAAAGGCAGGAACCTAGGAAGAAACCTAGAGAGGAACCAGGCTCTTAGGGGCAGCCAGTCCTCTTCTGGCTGTGCCGGGTGAAGTTTATAACAATACATGGCCAAAATGTTCAAACGTTCATAAATTACCAGCAGGGTCAAATAATAATAATCACAGTGGTTGTAGAGGGTGAAACAGGGCAGCACCTCAGGAGTAAATGTCAGTTGGCTTTTCATAGCCGATCATTCAGAGTTAGAGACAGCAGGTGCGGTAGAGAGGGAGAGTAGAAAACAGGAGGTTCGGGACAAGGTAGCACGTCTGGTGAACAGGTCAAGGTTCCATGGCCACAGGCAGAACAGTTGAATCTGGAGCAGCAGCACGAGCAGGTGGACTGGGGACGGCAAGGAGTCATTAGGCCAGGTAGTCCTGAGGCATGGTCTTTGGGCTCAGGTCCTCCGAGAGAAGAGAGACATGAGAAAAAGAGAGAGCTAGAGGGAGCATACTTTCATTCACACAGGACACCGGATAAGACAGGAGAAAAACTACAGATATAACAGACTGATCCGTGCCCCCTGACGCCTAAATGATTGCAGCATGAATACTGGAGGCTGAGACGGGCGGGGTCGGGAGACACTGTGGCCCCGTCCGACAATACCGCCGGACAGGGCCAACCAGGCAGGATATAACCCCACCCACTTTGCAAAAGCACGCCACACCACTAGAGACATATCCTCAAACCACCAACTTACTACCCTGAGACAAGGCCGAGTATAGCCCACGAAGATCTCCCCCACGGCATGAACCCCAGGGGTGCGCCAACCCGGACAGGGAGATCATGTCAGTGACTCAACCCACTCAAGTGATGCACCCCTCCTATGGACAGCATGAAAGAGTACCAGTAAACCAGTGACTCTGCTCCCTTCACCATACTTTACAGTTGGGATGAGGTTTTGATGTTGGAGTGCTGTGCTTTTTTTCTCCACTCATAGTGTTGTGTGTTCCTTCCAATTAACTCAACTTTAGTTTCATCTGTCCACAGAATATTTTGCCAGTAGTGCTGTGAAACCTCCAGATGCTCTTTTGCGAACTTCAGATGTGCAGCAATGTGTTTTTTGGACAGCACTGGCTTCTTCCGTGGTGTCATTCATTGAACAACATTCTTGTTTATTAGTGTTTTACATATCGTATACTTGTCAACAGAGATATTAGCATGTTCCAGAGATTTCTTTAAGTCTTTAGCTGACACTCTAAGATTCTTCTTTGAGCATTCTGTGCTGTGTTCTTCCAGTCGTCTTTGCAGGACGGCCCCTCCTAGGGAGAGTAGCAGCAGTGCTGAACTTTCTCCATTTATAGTCAATTTGTCTTACTGTGGACTGATGAACATCACAGCTTTTAAAGATACTTTTGTAACCCTTTCCAGTTTTATGCAAGTCAACAATTCTTAATCTTGGGTTTTCTGAGATCTCTTTTGTTTCGAGGCGTGGTTCACATCAGGACAATGCTTCTTGTGAATAGCAAGGGCAGGGCAGCTCTAACCAACATCTCCAATCTCATCTCAATAAAAAACAAGAACAATACAATCATTTGTGTGTTATTAGTTTACGCAGACTGTGTTTGTCTGTTGTCATGACTTGGATGAAGATCTGATCTAATTTTATGACCAATTTATGCAGAAGTCCAGATAATTCCAAAGGGTTCACAAACTTTTTCTTGCCACTGTATTTGATATTGTATCTCTGTGTTTACAGGTATATATTTCCAAGATACATTAAGATATCCTAATGTTGTGTATGTAGGACAGACAATGGACTACTTGCACTCCACATTTTAGCAATATCAGAGCTTGCAATATTGGGTTACATGAGTTTATGTGGTCACTCCCCCCTACAGCCAGACATTATTCGGCACTGTTTGAATTTAGGGGGTGTCACAATATCTATCAATTTAACCACTTTTGCAGTAAAATATTTTTACACAAACATCCATTTCATAAATATTATATTATTATTATTATAAATGGGAGACATACGAGATGTTTAAAAAACATGGTTGTGTTTTGTTGTTCCACAGGTAGGGGTATCTCCAAAAATGTGGAGGCCTTGCTACTAGCCTAAATGGAACCAACCACCAATCAAATGATCTAACATACACTTAACACTTTTTGCAAAGACAATGTCATAGACAATCAATTTGACTCAATAAAACAACGTGTCGGCCTTACTGTGATTGTTTTCAATGAAAAAATATTTTAAAAATTGCTTCTTGGCAAAGAACAATTCTTCTAGGACTGTCTGAGTGGGGAGGGGAAAAACTGAAAACTAATAGAAATGTGCAACTCTTTGTTGGTCTTTTAACTAATTTATCGCCTGGTGAAACTCCATCCCACCAAAACAGGCAGTCTATTCAAACAATTTCACAGTATTATTCCAACCTCATAGTGTGGAAATATATATAAAACACAAGAACCTCATAGTGTGGAAATATATATAAAACACAAGAAAATCACATTTTTGACTGCACTGGGCCTTTATTAATGAGTTTCCTCCTATCCAATTCATGCACACCCAGCGGCCGCTGACAATTTACTGTGTCATCCCACAAATCACTTAATGCCATTCCCTAATGAAATCACAAAGTGATTGGATGTTTTCAGCACATGTGCCATAACCTGTGAGTGTTCCCTATTAAGGCTTAATCTCTGACCTAACCCGTTCCACTATTCTCCTGCAAATAGTACAATGTGTAGCGGTATCAGCCATGTTGCCCTCCCAGCATGTTGGGGTCAACCTTCAAAATTAAAATTAGGTTTCAGATTAGAAGTGCAATTAGACATTTCAGCGTAATCTGCCTGGGTGCTGTATCAATTCCCCGTATAAAGGTAATACACCTCAACATCAATCTTTGCACTGGGGAAGAAAAATGTGTGAGGAATTATAAAATATAATTGTTTGACTAAGTGATGGATTTCATCCATTCAGGACTGTAGGATTGGCGTCATTTGGAGAGGCCATGTGCCTTCGAAAAGTATTCAGACACCTTGACTTTTTCCACATTATGTTAGGGTTTTTTATATTATATTTAACTAGGCAAGTCAGTGTCGTGACGTTGTATTAGTTAATGTGACGACTGTTGCTCATCGAATGATTACAAGTTTCTAATTACGTGATTAACTGAATCAAGCAATTATTAACTCATTAACCTGGGGCACCATGGGAAAACTAGTTTTTATTGACATTCTATTTCCCAAATTAACTCAAAGAATTTCAGAATATTGATTTTACAACAGCCGCTAATTAACCAGTCTCATAATCTGAACGTCGTATAGCCCTTGATTCTGCACAGACCCAGGTCTTCTGAGGACAGGCAGCTCTGTAGCTCAGAGCTCACAGCATAGGAATGAAACCCTTTAGATACCACGATTCGATGGGAGATGGAGGCTAGGTGATTCGACTTGAATTCACCCGCTTAGACACAGCTACTCATCATAGCTTGGGTAGAAAAGGATTTCTTTGTCCTCAAACTTGCGTTGCGTTCTGAGTTGGTTGACTTTTTCAGACCCTGCTCCAGCTCGGGTCACGTAGTCCTGTCGTAAATTCTATACTCACAGGTTTTATACCCTTGGGTCAGAAGTGGGCGTAACCGCCTTTATGGCAATTCTCTGGGCGTACCAAGTTAATGAGGCACGGGCTAGATTTTTCTCAAATACCATTTTAGACAACTAACTTAACATTTCATCATCCCCAAAACATTCTCTTTGATTTAGAAATTTTCCATAAAACGTACAATGTATAAACATCAAACATATACTAGGAAAACTCTTCATGTTACAATGTTTTCGTAATAACGTCATCTTTTAACCTTTAATAACAGAACAAAAATGACATACATTTTCACAGTCCATCTATCGTCATGACCACCATTGTGGCTGACCGAAACCATTGTTCCAAAGTCCCTTTATTTCATGTTTAATGTTCTGAGGCTGGTTCTCCATAGTGACAGGACAAATGAATTGGTCTGTGGCCTGAGATTTACCAGGGGCATGAGGGGCCATAAAACCCCCCACATCTTCAGACCCACAGATCTCTCCTCTATTGGGGTTGAGAGATAATCTGTAGGGTCTCCTGTAACCTGACCTGATCAAGACAGTCATGACATCAGCTAAGAATAAAATATTATTTACAATGACGGCCTAGGAACAGTGCCTTGTTCTGAAACATCACATTTACATACGTTTTCAGACCCTTTACTCAGTACTTTGTTGAAGCAACTTTGACAGCTATTAGCATCGCTGCACAGCTATTTTCAGGTCTCTCCAGAGATGTTCGATTGGGTTCAAATCCGGGCTCTGGCTGGGCCACTCAAGGAAATGCAGAGACTTGTCCCGAAGCCACTAATGCGTTCTCTTGGCTGTGTGCTTAGGGTTGTTGTCCTGTTGGAAGGTAAACCTTCATCCCAATCTGAGGTCTTGACCACTCCGGAGCAGGAAATTCATCAAGGATCTCTCTGTACTTTGCTCCGTTCATTTTTGCCTTGATCCTGACCAATCTCCCAGTCCCTGCCGCTGAAAAACATCCCACAGCATGATGCTGCCACCACCATGCTTTACCGTAGGGATGGTGCAAGGTTTCCTCCAGAAATGACGCTTTGCATTCAGGCCAAAGACTTCAATCTTGGTTTCATCAGACCAGAGAATCTTGTTTCTCATGTTCTGAGAGTCCTTTACGTGACTTTTGGCAAACTCCAAACGGGCTGTCGTGTATTTTACTGAGGAGTGGCTTCCGTCTGGCCACTCAATCATAAAGGCCTGATTTGTGCTGTGCTACAGAGATGGTTGTCCTTCTGGAAGGTTCTTCCATCTCCAAAGAGGAACTTTAGAACTCTGTCAGAGTGACCATCGGGTTCTTGGTCACCTCCGTGACCAATAAACTGTTGTTGTCCAAGATGGCGTAGCAGTGCAGATGTTTTTGTCATTGTCCCGTGTAAATGGTTTTTTTTTTTACGTCCTTTGTATAGATTTCAATATATTTAAATCTCTTTTTCCATTTGAAATTAAATATACCTTCCGGAAACCCGCCTCACCCATCAGAAGCTAGCCATCAGAAGCTTACCAGCTCATTAGCTACTAGCTATTTAGTCATTGTTAGCCACTGCTAGCAGCCTTTACCTTTAGCTCAGACACCAGCCGCTTTTAGCCTGGATAATACCTGCCCATCTGTACAGCTCGATATCAACCCTAAGCATATTGGACTGCTTTTCTCCACTACATCACCGGATTCCTGCCGTAAGCTCTGTACCATTACTCCGGATCATCGCAGCTAGCTGCTACCGAGTGGCCCAGCCCCAAAGGTAGCCTTGAGCCAGGCCTATCTCCCGGCCTGCTCAGTGGACATTATGATCACTTGGCTACACAGCTGATGCCTCCCGGATTCTTCACTAACATGACTAGAAAACATTACATCACCGGATTCCTGCCGTAAGCTCTGGACCTTTGTATCGGATCATCGCAGCTAGCTAGCTGCTACCAAGTGGCTATAGTGGCTAACGCCCTTGTCCCGAGGCTAGCACCAGTTAGCCTCGAGCCAAGCGCATCTCCCGGCTCGCAAACAAAATTACTCCAGCTGCAATACCTCTTTTGCCAATTGGCCTTGACCCTTTGTCGACAAGGAGCCCCGCCGATCGATCAAGACTGGTCTGCCGACGTAATTCCGTCCGATGTGCCCTCAACCGGCCTTTGCCGTATGTCAGTGAAGACGCTTCTGCTAGCCCCAGCCTGCTAACTTTATGAACACCCTGTCTCCCAATTGCTAGCGTGGAAAAAACTACTTAACAGCTTCCCTGTTTCATCTATTGCTGTTCACTGGAACCTATGATCACTTGACTACATAGCTGTTGCCTGCTGGACTGTTCATCAACAGTACTCCATTTAGTTAATGTTGCTTATCTGTCGGTCCCAGCCTCATACTCAGGCCCTGTGTGTAGTTAACTGAGCTTCTCTGCCCATTCATCACCATTTTACCTGTTGTTCTTGTCTTAGCTGATTAGATGGTGTCATCTTACCTGTTGTTGTCTTAGCTAATCAACACCTGTGATTGCTTTAATGCCTCGCTTAATGTCTCACTCTAATGTCAATATGCCTTGTATACAGTTGTTTAGGCTATTTATCATTGTTTTATTTCACTACGGAGCCCCTAGTCCCCCTCAATATGCCTCAGATACCTCACCTAGCACCTATCGTCACTCAATGCCTAGGTTTACCTCCACTGTACCCGCACCCTACCATACCCCTGCCTGTACATTATGGCCTGAATCTATCCTACCACACCCAGAAATCTGCTCCTTTTTTAGTCTGTCCATCATGCACTAGACGACCAGTTTTGATAGCCTTTAGCCGTACCCTCATCCTACTGCTCCTCTGTTCCTCGGGTGATGGAGAGGTTAACCAAGGCCCTGTGTGTCCTCAGGCGCTCTCATTTGTTGACTTCTGTAACTGTAAAAGCCTTGGTTTCATTGCATGTTAACATCAGAAGCCTCCTCCCTAAGTTTGTTTTACTCACTGCTTTAGCACACTCCACCAACCTTGATGTACTTGCCGTGTCTGAATCCTGGCTTAGTAAGGCCACCAAAAATTCTGAGATTTCCATCCCCAACTACAACACTTTCAAGATAGAACTGCCAAAGGGGAGGATTTGCAATCTACTGCAGAGATAGCCTGCAAAGTTCTGTCATACTTTCCAGGTCTATGCCCAAACAGTTCGAGCTTCTAATTTAAAAAATGAATCTCTCCAGAAGAAAAGTCTCTCACTGTAGCCGCCTGCTATAGACCCCCCTCAGGTCCCAGCTGTGCCCTGGACACCATATGTGAATTGATTGTCCCCCATCTATCTTCAGAGTTTGTTCTGTTAGGTGACCTAAACTGGGATATGCTAAACACCCCGGCCATCCTACAATCTAAGATAGATGCCCTCAATCTCACACAGATTATCAAGGAACCCACCAGGTACAACCCTAAATCCGTAAACATGGGCAGCCTCATAGATATTATCCTGACCAACTGGCCCTCCAAATACACCTCTGCTGTTTTCAATCAGGATCTCAGCGATCACTGCCTCATTGCCTGCATCCGTTATGGGTCCGCGGTCAAGCGACCACCCCTCATCACTGTCAAACGCTCCCTGAAACACTTGTGCGAGCAGGCCTTTCTAATCGACCTGGCCTGGGTATCCTGGCAGGATATTGACATCACCACGTTAGTAGAGGACGCCTGGTTGTTCTTTAAAAGTAATTTCCTCACCATCTTAAATAAATAAGCATGCCCCTTTCAAAAAATGTAGAACTAAGAACAGATATAGCTCTTGGTTCACTCCAGACCTGACTGCCCTCAACCAGCACAAAAACATCCTGTGGCATACTGGAAGCCGATTAGTCCTCGCAATATGCGACTTTTCAGTGAAGTCAGGAACCAATACACACAATCAGTTGGGAAAGCAAAGTCTTGCTTTTTCAAACAGAAATTTCCATCCTCTAGCTCTAACTCCAAAAGGTTTTGGGACACTGTAAGGTCCATGGAGAATAAGAGCACCTCCTCCCAGCTGCCCACTGCACTGAGGCTAGGAAACACTGTCCCTACCGATAAATCCACGATAATCAATAATGTACGATAATCAATATCAAAATAAATAAAATAATACACGATAATCAATCATTTCAATAAGCATTTCTCTAAGGCTGGCAATGCTTTCCTCCTGACTACCACAACACCGGCCAACCGCTCCACACCCAAGCCTCCCCAGCTTCTGCTTCACCCAAATCCAGATAGCAGATGTTTTTTATTTTTATTTATTTTTTTACCTTTATTTTACTAGGCAAGTCAGTTAAGAACAAATTCTTATTTTCAATGACGGCCTAGGAATAGTGGGTTAACTGCCTGTTCAAGGGCAGAACGACAGATGTTGTACCTTATCAGCTCGGGGATTTGAACTTGCAACCTTTTGGTTACTAGTCCAATGCTCTAACCACTAGTCTACCCTGCCGCCCCAGAAAGAGCATTGATTTCTCAACAGCCTTGATTTCTCAAATGACTGCCTCGCCTGGTTCACCAACTACTTCTCCGATAGAGTTCAGTGTGTCAAAGCAGAGGGCCTGTTGTCCGAACCTCTGGCAATCTCTATGGGGGTGCCACAGGGCTAAATTATCGGGCTGACTATTTTCTCTGTATATATCAATGATGTCACTCTTGCTGTGGGTGATTCCTTGATCCACCTCTATGCAGACGACACCATTCTGTATACATCAGGCCCTTCTTTGGACACTGTGTTAACTAACCTCCAAACGAGCTTCAATGCCATAAAACACTCCTTCCGTGGCCTCTAACTGCTCTTAAATGCTAGTAAAACTAAATGCATGCTCTTCAACCGATCACTGCCCGCACCTGCCTGCCTGACTAGCATCACTACTCTGGATGGTTCTGACTTAGAATATGTGGACAAATACCTAGGTGTCTGGCTAGACTGTAAACTCTCCTTCCAGACTCATATTAAGCATCTCCAATCCAAAATTAAATCTATAATCGGCTTCCTTCACTCATGCTGCCAAACATACCCTCGTAAAACTGACTATTCTACCGATCTTTGACTTCGGCAATGTCATTTACAAAATAGCCTCCAACACACAGCAAACTGGATGCAGTCTATCACAGTGCCATCTGTTTTGTCACCAAAGCCCCATATACCACCCACCACTGTGACCTGTTTGCTCTCGTCAGCTGGCCCTCATTACATATTCGTCGCCAGACCCACTGGCTCCAGGTCATATATAAGTCTATGCTAGGAAAAGCTCCACCTTTTCTCAGCTCACTGGTCACCATAACAACACCCACCCATAGCACTCGCTCCGGTAGTCCATCTAGTTCTCTGCTGCCAATGACGGGAACGAATTGCAAAAATCGCTGAAGTTGGTGACTTATATCTCCCTCACTAACTTTAAGCATTAGCTATCTGAGCAGCTAACCAATCGCTGCAGCTGTACACAGCCCATCCGTAAATAGCCCATCCACATATTGTTTTTATTTACTTTTTTAATATATTTTTTACTTTTTCTCTTTTGCACACCAGTATTTCTACTTGCACATCATCATCTGCACATCTATCACTCCAGTGTTAATTTGCTAAATTGTAATTACTTCGCTGCTATGGCCTATATATTGCCTTACCTCTTTACTCCATTTGCACACATTGTATATATGTTTTTCTATAGTGTTATTAACTGTATGTTTGTTTATCCCACATGTGACTCTGTGTTGTTTATTGTCGCACTGCTTTGCTTTATCTTGGCCAGGTCGCAGATGTAAATGAGAACGTGTTCTCAACTGGTCTACCTGGGTAAATAAAGGTGAATAAATACATGTAAGGATCAGGAACACGACATCTAAATTGATTGGACTCCCCACTCCAAAACTCTTCCTAATGAATGAACATGCTATCCAACACAAAGTCTGCCGTGTAATCTCAAGTCCAGACCAACCAGTCCAACACTGCTTTGATATTCTCCCATTAGGTGGGAGATAACAGAAAACGTAAGAGTGACTGTCCTTAAATAACACCTAATCTCTTTGACAAATGGCCTATGTGGCATCGATATGAGTCATAAACCTTTATTCTAGTGTCAAACTTGACTACAACATGTAAATAGGATCATTTTCACAATAAAGTGAGTCTTGTCTGAAACGGGATTTGGAACCTCAGTGCGTTACAACAAGTAATTGAAGGTTGGGTTTGGATTACAATTATGTCAACAAATCATGCCCCTTTTCGCCCACCCACTCACTTCTCTTCGCTTCATTGAACGGGGCTCCGTTGTTTCATTGTGTTCAAAGGATCACAGTCATTTGAGTCTGAAAAGCCCTAATGGATTGACCATGCAATACATGTTTCCAGTAGGACGCAAGGCCGACAGCTATGATTTGCATGCCCTACCAAAGTGCCCTAACATGCAGAATAAGTGGTTGGAGTTCGTTGGTCCCCAGTGGTGGTGAGTATACCAGTGGATAGACCACAGACTGCTGATTATGTATCTGATTATGTATATTTTGATAGTCATTGTCACTATCATCGCTAGCATAGCTGGGAGACAAATTCACTTTTCAGCAGGACAATAACCTAAAACACAAGGCTGAATACACACTTGAATTTCATACCTAGACAACATTAAATGTTCCTGAGTGGCATAGTTACAGTTTTGACTCTATGGCAAGACTTGAAAATGGCTGTCTAGCAATGATCAACAACCAACTTGACAGAACATGAAGAATTGAAAAAATAATAGTAATATGAAAATATTGTACAATCCAGGTGTGCAAAGCTGTAATCGCTGCCAAATGTTATTCTTGCTGTAACACAACCAAATTAGGAATAAGTCATGGGGTATGAATACTATCTAATTGCATTGTAGATATTTTGTATATGTAATGTCTGAGCTGTGCCAAGATTTTCTCTTGTAGGAAAACTAACATGATTCTGTTTTTTAAGTTCAAGTTTATTATTCCCATTTGTAGGGAAATAATCCATACTTTAATTTGGAATTTCAGTGTTGTAGAGATCAACAGAAAAGGAAAGAGAGTAGAAAGAAGAAGGAAAAGTGTTTTTCCTCGTTGCTGCTTTGTGTCTATATTATCATTCTTCAGGAAACACTGTTTGTTACTCAAAGATGCCAACAACAACAGACACAAATTGACACGAAAAGAGAACGGCAAGACCTTTCCGAGAGAAACAAGAGCATTGTTGACCTTAATGCCAGTGGAACCAAAAGACACCAAAGCAAAAATAATGTGTGCTATGTATACAACTACTGTAATAAAAACAAGAAGAGGAATCCCAACAATATGTCCAAACCAGAGAGAGAGAGAGAGAGAGAGAGAGAGAGAGAGAGAGAGAGAGAGAGAGAGAGAGAGAGAGAGAGAGAGAGAGAGAGAGAGAGAGAGAGAGAGAGAGAGAGAGAGAGAGAGAGAGAGAGAGAGAGAGAGAGAGAGAGAGAGAGAGAGAGAGAGAGAGAGAGAGAGAGAGAGAGAGAGAGAGAGAGAGAGGCCACACTGCATCCACACAGTGGGAGAAGAACAGACCTTGTAGTGTTCTAAACAACCTGGGAGTAATTTATTAATAATCTACAGAGGGAGACATGCTGTATTCTGACAAAGCATTACACTTTCATGGCCCCTCCACAGAAGCTCAGACTCAGGGCTGGAGGTAAGAAATCATTATCCCCTGCACAATCCCCCTCTGTGTCAGGCAGGCAATCTTGCTCTCTCTTTCTGCTCAGGTTTTTGGTCTTTGTTTTGTGTTTTTCACCTTTTTCATTTGCAGTGCTGCATTTCCCCCAAAACTTCCAGGAACTATACAACACTTGTCAGTAATACTGTATGTTCTTTTAGGCCTTATTTATAATTTATGGTAATAACCTGTTAAGAAATATCTTATTACTTTATATATTATTAATGATACTAGATTTACAACATTATTTTCAGATTGTCACGCCTACTCCCGTTCCCTCTCTCATGCCCTCAACATTTCCAGTCTACTAATCTCCAGTCCTGGCAGCCCACATTACGCACACCTGGTCACCATCATTACGCACACCTGGTCACCATCATTACGCACACCTGGTCACCATCATTACGCACACCTGGTCACCATCATTACGCACACCTGGTCACCATCATTACGCACACATGGACTTCATCATCACCTTGATTACTTCAATTTTATTTACCCCTCAGTAGCCTCAGTCTTCAGGCAGTAATAGTTTTGTTCACGTTCAGTACCCTTCTCCTGTTTCGTTTATCTGCTTATTCTCTTTATTAAACTCACCTTCTGCACCTGCTTCCGGACTACTTGTGAATACTTTACCAAATATTGCCTCTGAAAATATGGGAAGCAGCAGAAGATAACACCATCTTCCGGATGGTCGAGGAACAGGGTCATCTACTCCACCAACACACAACCAGCTGGCCCTTCTGGGTACCACCATGAAGGAGGTCCTCCACATTCTCCATCACCTCGACACCACCAGCAAGGTTCTCCATACCTGTAACGGAGGGCCTCCTATGACGGCTCGTCACAGTGAGCCAGTCCTCCAGCCTACCCAGCCATCCGCCCAGGTCAGCAATGCCCAACTGTCCCTTCTGGAGAAGTATGACGGTACTCCATTGAAATGCCGTGGCTTCCACTCCAGTGTTCCCTCTATTTTTCCTCCACCACTGAGATGTCAAAGGTTACCAAGGTCATCTCCCTGCTGACTGGACAGGCGTTGGGGTGGGCTACGGCTGTCTGGGAGAGAGGAGAGGAGGAGCTGGGTTCCTATGAGAGGTTCATGGCTCTGTATAGAACAAGAAGGCCCGCATTCTGTTAAAGCTCCCAATTCTCAACAGGTCTTCATCAGGTCAAACACACTGAGTGTTCACATTCCAACATATACACATTTCACCTCACATGACCATTGTGGACATGTTGGGTACAATTCACCACTCGCCTCCCTCCTTTGTCTGTGCTGAGGCAGAGCCTGAACCCATGGAGGTAGGAGCAACACACCTCTCCGCGGCAGAGCGGCGTCGCCTGAGACAGCTGGGGCTCTGTCCCTATTGCGGCCAGGAGGGGCACCAGCTTCGATGGTATCCGATGCGTCCCAACCCGGGTCCACTAGAGCAAAGTTGCGGCCCTGTGACCTTCCGTCTCCCAGGGTAGGTGTAAGTATTCCATTATCATCGTTTCCACCAAACCCCTACTGGACTCCTGACTTCGTGGGGGTTGGCCGTACCCCTCCCAGTCCTGGTGAACTGGGAGGGGTACGGCCCAGAGGAGTGCTGTTGGGTTCCGTTGGCCGACAACCTCGACTCCAACATTGTCCAGATTTCAAACTTTATTTTGCAGACTGTCACGCCTACTCCCATTTCCTCTCTCCGGCGTTCGACGTCGCCGGACTACTAACCACTGTCCTGGCAACCCACATTATGCACACGTGTTAACCATCATTACGCACACCTGCTCCCCATCATTATGCACACCCGCATCATCATTATTTTGATTACTTACTTCCATTTTTATTTAGCCCTCTATAGTTTTGGTCTTCAGGCAGTATTGGTTTTGTTCAGGTTCAGTACGCTTCTCCTGTTTCCTTTATCTGCTTATTCTCCTTTTTAAACTTACCTTCTGCACCTGCTTCCTGACTTCTAGAGTATACGTTCCACAGACTCACAATAAAGCTTTACAGCAACTGGGGTCTCCACAGTATGTGCGCTTGGATTTCATGTCTCCTTATTTGTCTCTTCATGGGTACTTTCCCTTAAAAGTACTGTGTGCTCTAACAAATACACAAAAGTGTCAATGTAACATTTTGGACAATTTAAATGAGTAATGATTTAGTTTGTAGATTCAGGTCCAGGCCGTGAACAAATTGTAAGAGTTTTGACACAAGGATGGGGCGAGGACCAAATGAGGAAAGAAGTGTCCATTTGAAGGAGAAAATAGCCACTTCAGTTCCAGATCACCTGTGGATGTTTTCTGTTTAAACATATTTTTTGATTGTTTGACAAGGACATGCAAAGTCTGAAAGGAGGGCTGGGGCATAATGTTCCGGGAACATTAAGTATAACACATTGGTCTGTGCTGTTTTTCAATGGCAATTTTTCAAAGATTATTATGATATCTACCTTCAGTGAATGGTAGCCCAGAGTGCTCATCATAAGTATTTACCCCCCTTGGATTTCTTCCTTACCAAGTGGGATTAAAATGGATATAATTGTATGTTTTGGTCAATCATACACACAAAACACTGTAATGTCAATTTTGGGGGGGGGAAATGTATGGAGAAAAAAGAAACATGTATATACTTTGATTAGAGAAGTATTCACCCCGAGTCAATACATGTTCGAAACACGTTTGGCAGCGATTACAGCTGTGAGTCTTCTTTGATAAGTCTCTAAGAGCGTTGCCACTCAGGAACATTCACAGTCTTCTTGGTAAGAAACTCCAATGTAGATTTGGCATGGTGTTAGGTTATTGTCCTGCTGAAAGGTGAATTCCTCTCCCAGTGTCTGATTTAAAGTAAGCTGAAGCAGGTTTCCCTCTAGGACTTTTCCTGTACCTTCATCAATCCCATTTTTTTTATCCTGAAAAACTCCCAAGTCTTTGCTGATGTCAAGCATACCCATACCATCTGCAGCCACCACCATGCTTGAAAATAAGGAGGCAGTTACTTAGTGATATGCTGTGTTGGATTTGCATTTAGGCTAAAAAACGTATTTCCTTGCATTTCTTTTCACATTGACATAATGTAATATTTTGTGTATATTATTGACAAAAATCGCAATTACATTTATTTCCGTCCCACTGTGTAACGCAACAAAATGTGGGGGGTGAATACTGTCGTGGAAATTCAGTACTGAGAGAGACTTGGTCATTCCTTCAAACAATTATCTTTATTTAATATCGATTAATTATTGCAATAATGAGGCTGGTTGACCCCACAGCCTTGAGTGTTAGGCCGAGTAACCTGACCAGGTGGCGAAACGCATCTCTGCATGTCTGGCAGACATATCAGTGTGGATGACGGATCACCACCTCAAGCTGAACCTCGGCAAGACGGAGCTGCTCTTCCTCCCGGGGAAGGACTGCCCGTTCCATGATCTCGCCATCACGGTTGACAACTCCATTGTGTCCTCCTCCCAGAGCACTAAGAACCTTGGCGTGATCCTGGACAACACCCTGTCGTTCTCAACCAACATCAAGGCGGTGGCCCGTTCCTGTAGGTTCATGCTCTACAACATCCGCAGAGTACGACCCTGCCTCACACAGGAAGCGGCGCAGGTCCTAATCCAGGCACTTGTCGTCTCCCGTCTGGATTACTGCAACTCGCTGTTGGCTGGGCTCCCTGCCTGTGCCATTAAACCCCTTCAACTCATCCAGAACGCCGCAGCCCGTCTGGTGTTCAACCTTCCCAAGTTCTCTCACGTCACCCCGCTCCTCCGTTCCCTCCACTGGCTTCCAGTTGAAGCTCGCATCCGCTACAAGACCATGGTGCTTGCCTATGGAGCTGTGAGGGGAACGGCACCTCAGTACCTCCAGGCTCTGATCAGGCCCTACACCCAAACAAGGGCACTGCGTTCATCCACCTCTGGCCTGCTCGCCTCCCTACCACTGAGGAAGTACAGCTCCCGCTCAGCCCAGTCAAAACTGTTCGCTGCTCTGGCCCCCCCAATGGTGGAACAAACTCCCTCACGACGCCAGGACAGCGGAGTCAATCACCACCTTCCGGAGACAACTGAAACCACACCTCTTTAAGGAATACCTAGGATAGGATAAGTAATCCCTCTCACCCCCCCCCCTTTAAGATTTAGATGCACTATTGTAAAGTGACTGTTCCACTGGATGTCATAAGGTGAATGCACCAATTTGTAAGTCGCTCTGGATAAGAGCGTCTGCTAAATGACTTAAATGTAAATGTAAATGTAACCTTTACAATAGAGCAGAGTGGTGAACCCGTGACCTTCCGTCTCCCAGGGTAGGTGTAAGTATACCATTATCATCGTTTCCACCAAACCCCTACTGGACTCATGGACTCCCTCACGTCTCTGACACTAACAATGCTCAGTGATAGTTGGTTCCAACACCCTCATGCAGACCAAGAAGTATTATAAGCCACTCTGGGTTCATCCTGTCGTTATCGACATGTGGGTTGTTGTCTTAAGTTAAGGCTAGGGTCTATTTTCCTGAATTTTCGCCTGACTGAAGTGCCCAAAGTAAACTGCCTGTTACTCAGGCCCAGAAACAAGGATATGCATATAATTGGTGGCATTGGATAGAAAAGACTTTGAAGTTTCTAAAAATGTTAAATGTCTGAGATTATAACAGAATTGATATGGCAGGCGAAAATCTGAAGAATAAACGACCATAATTTTATTGGTGTCGAGGTCCCAGGCTCTTATAGTGGAAATCAAATCAAATCAAATCAAATTTTATTTGTCACATACACATGGTTAGCAGATGTTAGTGTGAGTGTAGCGAAATGCTTGTGCTTCTAGTTCCGACAATGCAGTAATAACCAACAAGTAATCTAGCTAACAATTCCAAAACTACTACCTTATAGACACAAGTGTAAGGGGATAAAGAATATGTACATAAAGATATATGAATGAGTGATGGTACAGAGCGGCATAGGCAAGATACAGTAGATGGTATTGGGTGCAGTATATACATATGTGATGAGTATGTAAACAAAGTGGCATAGTTAAAGTGGCTAGTGATACATGTATTACATAAGGATGCAGTAGATGATATAGAGTACAGTATATACATATACATATGAGATTAATAATGTAGGGTATGTAACATTATATTAGGTAGCATTGTTTAAAGTGGCTAGTGATATATTTTACATAATTTCCCATCAATTCCCATTATTAAAGTGGCTGGAGTTGAGTCAGTGTGTTGGCAGCAGCCACTCAATGTTAGTGATGGCTGTTTAACAGTCTGTTTAACAGTCTCTCGGTCCCAGCTTTGATGCACCTGTACTGACTTCACCTTCTGGATGATAGCGGGGTGAACAGGCAGTGGCTCGGGTGGTTGTTGTCCTTGATGATCTTTATGGCCTTCCTGTGACATCGTGAGGTTGAAGAGGCGCTGCTGCGCCTTCTTCACGATGCTGTCTGTGTGGGTGGACCAATTCAGTTTGTCTGTGATGTGTACGCCGAGGAAATTAAAACTTACTACCCTCTCCACTACTGTTCCATCGATGTGGATAGGGGGGTGTTCCCTCTGCTGTTTCCTGAAGTCCACAATCATCTCCTTAGTTTTGTTGACGTTGAGTGTGAGGTTATTTTCCTGACACCACACTCCAAGGGCCCTCACCTCCTCCCTGTAGGCCGTCTCGTCGTTGTTGGTAATCAAGCCTACCACTGTTGTGTCGTCCGCAAACTTGATGATTGAGTTGGAGGCGTGTGTGGCCACCTATTTGGGCGGTAAGCAAATTGGAGTGGGTCTAGGGTGTCAGGTAGGGTGGAGGTGATATGGTCCTTGACTAGTCTCTCAAAGCACTTCATGATGACGGAAGTGAGTGCTACGGGGCGGTAGTCGTTTAGCTCAGTTACCTTAGCTTTCTTGGGAACAGGAACAATGGTGGCCCTCTTGAAGCATGTGGGAACAAAAGCCTGGGGTAGGGATTGATTGAATATGTCCGTAAACACACCAGCCAGCTGGTCTGCGCATGCTCTGAGGGCGCGGCTGGGGATGCCGTCTGGGCCTGCAGCCTTGTGAGGGTTGACACGTTTAAATGTTTTCCTCACGTCGGCTGCAGTGAAGGAGAGTCGGCATGTTTTAGTTGCGGGCAGTGTCAGTGGCACTGTATTGTCCTCAAAGCGGGCAAAAAAGTGATTTAGTCTGCCTGGGAGCAAGATATCCTGGTCCGTGACAGTGCTGGTTTTCTTTTTGTAATCCGTGATTGACTGTAGACCCTGCCACATACCTCTTGTGTCTGAGCCGTTGAATTGAGATTCTACTTTGTCTCTATACTGACGCTTAGCTTGTTTGATTGCCTCGCGGAGGGAATAGTTACACTGTTTGTATTCGGTCATGTTTCCGGTCACCTTGCCCTGATTAAAAGCAGTGGTTTGCGCTTTCAGTTTCACGCGAATGCTGCCATCAATCCACGGTTTCTGGTTTGGGAATGTTTTAATCGTTGCTATGGGAACGACATCGTCAACGCACGTTCTAATGAACTCGCACACCGAATCAGCGTATTCGGCAATGTTGTCGTCTGACGCAATACGGAACATATCCCAGTCCACGTGATGGAAGCAGTCTTGGAGTGTGGAATCAGATTGATCGGACCAGCGTTGAACAGACCTCAGCGCGGGAGCTTCTTGTTTTAGTTTCTGTCTGTAGGCAGGGATCAACAAAATGGAGTCGTGGTCAGCTTTTCCAAAAGGAGGGCGGGGCAGGGCCTTATATGCGTCGCGGAAGTTGGAATAGCAATGATCCAAGGTTTTTCCAACCCTGGTTGCGCAATCGATATGCTGATCAAATTTAGGGAGTCTTGTTTTCAGATTAGCCTTGTTAAAATCCCCAGCTACAATGAATGCAGCCTCCGGATATATGGATTCCAGTTTGCAAAGAGTCAAATAAAGTTCGTTCAGAGCCATCAATGTGTCTGCTTGGGGGGGGGATATATACGGCTGTGATTATAATCTAAGAGAATTCCCTTGGTAGATAATGCGGTCTACATTTGATTGTGAGGAATTCTAAATCAGGTGAACAGAAGGACTTGAGTTCCTGTATGTTGTTGTGGCCACACCACGTCACGTTAACCATAAAGCATACGCGCCCACCCCTCTTCTTACCAGAAAGATGTTTGTTTCTGACGGCGCGATGTGTGGAGAAACCAGCTGGCTGCACCGTCTCCGATAGCGTCTCTCCAGTGAGCCATGTTTCCGTGAAGCAAAGAACGTTACAGTCTCTGATGTCCCTCTGGAATGCTACCCTTGCTCGGATTTCATCAACCTTGTTGTCAAGAGACTGGACATTGGCGAGGAGAATGCTAGGGAGTGGTGCACGATGTGACCGCTTCGTTTTCCCCTTTTTCAAAGTCGTTTTTTGGGGTCGCCGGCTGGGATCCATTCCGTTGTCCTGGGTGAAAGGCAGAACGCAGGATCCGCTTCGCGAAAGTCATATTCTTGGTCGTACTGATGGGGAGTTGACGCTGCTCTTATGTTCAGTAGTTCTTCTCGGCTGTATGTAATGAAACCTAAGATGACCCTGCCTCACACAGGAAGCGGCGCAGGTCCTAATCCAGGCACTTGTCATCTCCCGTCTGGATTACTGCAACTCGCTGTTGGCTGGGCTCCCTGCCTGTGCCATTAAACCCCTACAACTCATCCAGAACGCCGCAGCCCGTCTAGTGTTCAACCTTCCCAAGTTCTCTCACGTCACCCCGCTCCTCCGCTCTCTCCACTGGCTTCCAGTTGAAGCTCGCATCCGCTACAAGACCATGGTGCTTGCCTACGGAGCTGTGAGGGGAACGGCACCTCAGTACCTCCAGGCTCTGATCAGGCCCTACACCCAAATAAGGGCACTGCGTTCATCCACCTCTGGCCTGCTCGTCTCCCTACCACTGAGGAAGTACAGTTCCCGCTCAGTCCAGTCAAAACTGTTCGCTGCTCTGGCTCCCCAATGGTGGAACAAACTCCCTCACGACGCCAGGACAGCGGAGTCAATCACCACCTTCCGGAGACACCTGAAACCCCACCTCTTTAAGGAATACTTAGGATAGGATAAAGTAATCCTTCTCACCCCCTCCCCCCTTAAAATATTTAGATGCACTATTGTAAAGTGGCTGTTCCACTGGATGTCATAAGGTGAATGCACCAATTTGTAAGTCGCTCTGGATAAGAGCGTCTGCTAAATGACTTAAATGTAATGTAAATGTAATGACCTGGGGTACCAATGTAAGAAATAACACGTAAAAAAACAAAAGACTGCATAGTTTCCTAGGAACGCGAAGCGAGGCGGCCATCTCTGTCGGCGCCGGAAAGCTATTGTTCCTATGGAATTTCGGCTCCCAGATTGCAATTCCTATGGCTTCCACTAGATGCCAACAGTCTTTATTGAAGGTTTCAGGCTTGTTTCTTCAAAAACGAGCAAGAATTTTGAGTTTTTGTGAAGAGACCACCGGAACAATATCAGTCTTTCGGCGCGTGAGGAAGAAGACGCGTGCCAACTAATTTTCCTTTCCTATTTAACATACTACTTTCTGTATGAAATATTACAAATAATTTACATTTTAGGGTACCTGAGGATTAAATAGAAACGTCGTTTGACTTCTATGTACAAGGTTTAGCGGTAGCTTTTTGGATTCCTTTGTCTGCATGTTGAATGAGTTGATTACTGACATCAATGGCGCCAACTAAACTGACTTTTTGGGATATAAAGAAGGATTTTATCTAACAAAACGACCATACATGTTGTAGCTGGGACCCTTGGGATTACAAACAGAGGAAGATTTTCAAAAGTAAGTGATTTATTTAATCGCTATTTTTGATTTTGTGAAGCCTGTGCTTGTTGAAAAATGTGTTTATGTGGGGAGCTGCCCTCAGATAATCGCATGGTATGCTTTCGCTGTAAAGTCTATTGTAAATCGAACAAAGCAGTTAGATTAACAAGAATGTATGCTTTTAAATTATATAAGATACTTGTATGTTCGTGAATGTTTAATATTACGATTATTTATTTGAATTGTGCGTCCTCCAATTTCACCGGATGTTGTCGAAGGGGACACCTATCCCTAATTAATATCAAATAGATCAGATATGTTTAATATTACGATTATTTATTTGACCCAAAATGCCTTGCAATTTCGGAACCGGATGTTGGAGACACCTCAGCGTATATGCAGAGTAAACCCTCGAACACATCTACCATTCTTAGTTTTCCCGAGAATGGTTCTTCTGTGACTCACGTCTCTATGCATCAGGGAAGGATGTCTCTTAAATGGTTGCCATACAGTAGCTGGGTCTCAGATTGTTCTGAAATCGTTTCTGTAGTTAGAAACAGATGAGATTAGAATTCCTGCAACATTATTTTGTTTATATTTAATTTGATCTCTGAAAAAGTAAGGTCATTGATTGCACCCAAATTGTCCATTTCAATGTATAGGATTTGAATTTAAAAGATACTCAATAAATATAGTACCTATCATCTGATTTGGGCCAAACTTTTTTTCTAACATGGAGTAAGACATGAGGGATCCAAAGAAACAGTCAAAGCCACCCCATGCCAATCCCACCCCAACAACGAGTATATATTTTCTGTCTGACAAGGTTAGTAGTATGGAGCTGTGGTTTGGAGTATTGTTTCTTCATCCTATGTAATGTATTCTCAGCCAACTTGGTGATGTTTTTTTCCCTCCTGTTCAGAGAAATTAGTCATTGAAGTTGTTAGGTTTATGTCCCGTCAAACACTTATTTTTCTTAAAACTGCATTGTTGGTTAAGGGCTTGTAAAGTACGCATTTCACTGATGTATTCGGCACTTCACTGATGTATTTTATTTGATATTAACAGGTTCTGACCACCTGATAGGACTGTTCCTGCTATTAGCTGATACAAAAATCCAATAATATTCCCCCCCATTAATTTTAAATGGATAATTCATCCAAACTACAAAATTACAAAATTTAGTTTTCTTAGCCTGTAAACAGTCTATGGACTAGGTACGACAGCAACCCATGCTTTGGTTTTGGTTTGCCAATGTTTCAAAGGCTAACTTTTTTGCATTTTTGGCACAAATCTACCTAGATTTGCATTTTCACACTTCATATCCAAATCATCTATAAGTAACATCATTGAGTTACACACTACATTTTTGATACATTATGATGATTTGGATATGAAGTGTGAAAATGCTAATATAGGAACCATTGACTTGCATTGGAATTATATCACAATGTGGAAAAAGTTAGCATTTTAAACAGTGGCCATCGAAATGAAAGCATGGGTTGTTGTCATACCTTGTCCATAGGCTGCTTACAGGCTAAGGAAACCCTTTGAGGGGGTGGTGCTATTCACTTAATAGAGGGAACAGCACCATTTAGCATTTAGTGGTCAGAGACTGGTAATATCAGGACGTAGGATGGAACATAAACCTGACAACTTCATTGACTAATTTCTCTGAACAGGGGGAAAAAACATAACCAAATTCACTGAGAAAACATGACATGGGATGAAGAAACAAACCCCCGAGCCATAGTTCCACACAACATGTCAGACATAGAGAAATTATACTATATACTCATTGTCGGGGTGGAATCGGATGCAAATCGGATGTTAGGTACTATATTTATTATATAAATCCTGTCAATTCAAATGTCCAATGGGTGCTGTCAATTAGCTCAATGTATCAGAGATCAAATTATATTTCAACAAACTAATGTTCAGGAATGCTAATCTTTCGATCAACAGAAATGATTTCAGAACAATCTGAGATGGTAGGTATCAAAGTCTTTTATTTTGTGCTTTTTGAGGTGGAATAACCCAGCTGTAGACCATTAAACACTGCCTTAATAGCCTTGGCTTCCTTCTCCTCTCCGCTTTGGCGTCACGCGGCGAGCTGCATTGTCCGGACATTTTGTTTACTAAGGAAGCGGAATCACTCAGTTCACGGGTGCTGTGGTGGCCTAGTGGAATCATTTAGCAGCTCGATAGGGTATCTGGATTCCTCGTTGAAGAAGCAACGTTTTCACCTGTTATTGTTTGGGGAGCAGAATATGTTATAAAGGTTGAAAAAAATAGAGAAAGGGAATAAAAATGTAACACAGTCTTAGAACATAAATAAAGTGTCATGATCTAGCTCGCTTATTTAGCCGTTCCCTTATGGCACTAACAGGTGCAAACCTAGCACCGCATGGCTGCACAAAATGTATACATTGGGCTCTAGATGCATGCAATAGTGCATGATATTTCAGTCTAACTCTGCCTCAAAGGGATAGGTTAACATGATTGACCACAACAGAATATAATCAGCACTAAACATAAAACAGTATATATGAATGATAAACTGAATATCAATGTGTTACAAAGTGAGTGTTATTACGAAGTCTCTGCGCTTAAAGCAGCAAAACTGACTCATCCTTTAGCTTCATCAGCCGGTGGATATGTGACAGTTCCCTCTAGCTTGGACATTTGTTCCCCAGCCATATTACTGATGTGCTTTGCCCTGGGATCTGTGTGTAAAGACAGAATTTAAAAGAGCAATGAAATGCAAACTAGACTCAATTCAGTCTGCTGACATGGTCCGATGTGGACTGTATAACCAGGTGTCAAAAGCACTTTGTCTAGTCATGCAACAGCCAAGATTCAGCACGTACGGAGCAGTCATGCTCTACAAGTCAAAGACACGTCAGCCCGATGTGACTCTGTGATGCTATTGGTCACTTTGTATCTCCTTGTATCTGTAGTTCATCCAATCATTTGGCAGTTATTCAGTCATGAGAAAAAGGGAAATGACTCCAGAACAGTGGATGGTTTGGAGGATATTATAAAATGTTTTCAGATATGCTGTTTTATGTCCATGCTTGCGGCAGGTTACAAACAGTGCCACATCTCTTAAAATGCACCATCAATCAGTGAGTATGTTCTGTCCTAGTGTACCTGGCTCTAATTACATGAATGCCATCATCACAAATATCTAGTTGAATATCCCCTTTAACCATGTATTGCTTAACCTTTGAACTGTCAACTTGTTGGACAGTTGGCACTTAGCCCTCCTACAGAGATAAAACCAATAGGAGCTAGCCTGTTGGAAACTTCCTCGTCTAATCAATCCAATTGTCAAAGTGACAGTGAGGTAGCCATCCAAAGTGCACATGCGACCCCCTGGCTAGGTGCAGCATGCCCACTCACATTGGATCAGAGCTCAGCATGTGAAGAAATACATTGGAGCAGTTCACGGAATTGGTGCATTGTTACATTTCCAGTGTTGACTGAGCACACTATGGTTTCACAATATACTTCACTGTGTTCACCCCACTCTTGTGGAAATTGAATCTAACATACAAGCGAGTCACTACTTTAGAATCAAACTTTATTTCAGATTAAACCAAATAAAGTTTCATTAATGCAACAATTCTTAGAAAACAGAAAAAATGATATATTCATATTATTATAATTAGATGCCAAAAAGCGAAATGTAAATTGTCATATCCACACTACCGGAATATTTATCACAGGTAGGGCATTTGAAATACTTGTTCACCTTTTTGCCAATTAATAGTTGCAATACAACTGTTAAGGCCTGGTTTGTATGCCAGGCCTTAAGCTAATGTGCATAAGCAAAAGACCTGAGGCTGTTTTCAGACTATATTTACACTGCTCTTGTTTCTGCAATAAAACAAATATTCTGTGTTTACATTGCATCAGTGAATACATTTAAGGTAATTGTTTAAAATGAGGTGTTTTCAGTCAAACAGTCAAAACACATACTCTTTTACCTGTTCATCAAATAGCATACAGTAGCAAAATATGCTCCTGCATTTCAAACAGATTGGTTTCCTAGGATCAGGGAGTCAATGCCATATGGTAAATGGATTCCATTTCACTATCCAGGGGTAAAATCCATCATGGTGAAAAATGCTGACTAATCTCTACGAGGGCAGACTTACTGAGCGGCTTGGGGTTTCCTTCCCAGGCAAAGTGATCAGAGGCTATTCATCTTACAGGGGACACATTTATACACATGGAATTCCTACCTGATAAGGGTGCAGTTAACTAGATAGTGCATCATTCTCCGTTAACATTCTTAACCATAGACAGGACTTATTTCTATTGACTCAGGTTCACTCAATGGCATTTACTTCCAATGTTGTCTCATGGACAGAAAAGTACATTTTCACAATTTTTTTCCCCCATTCAATAAGAACACTCTGTTGTTTGTAAATATTTGACATGGTTTGGATTTTAAGTGTGGGCTGGCCAGAGCTTAAAAATGTCTAGTATCTGATCATTGATCATATCTGGGGGACCGTCCACGGGCGTATGATGAGAGAATAGTAATTACCCAAATGCATTCATGCAAAGCCGAAGAGCACAGCTCGAGGTACACATACTCATTTATAACTTGAGTGGTCAAATGAGATATAGTACAATAAATCCATCAATATGTCAGCCTGTTAAAGAACTATGAAGTGCTAACATATTGATCAATCTCCATATCCATCTATCAGAAGGATGAGTTTGTATCACACGCAACAAGCGATCAGCCCCTACCTGTTCCCCACCCAATGTGTTTTATCATCCTATGGTGTTTTATGGCTCCCTAGACGTATACGGTAGTACAGTTGAACATTTTAAAAGGGAAGCAAGTCTCAGAAGAACAAAACTAATGCTTTACATAATAAACTTTCAATATCAGTGGTTTGCCCTATCACACCAAAGGGTGTCCTCTCTCTCAAAGTGGAAATGAGAATATTCAGAACAAAAATATATTGGCACGGAAGGATATTGCTACTTCAGATGACATTTACAGACAGAAAAGTATATCCTTATTCCTGGATAACTGTCTGTTTTATGGGTTCATGAAAAAGGATTCTCTGAACTTAAACATGGTATTAGATTATTAGTGACTTTGTCACCTCAATCAGATTATGTAACACCTTTCAGTTGAGCTGAAATGATTGCAAAATATACTGTATATATTATTCTATTGAGTCTCATGCACATACTGCCTATCCCTTAGACATGCCATTTAGAAATGCAATGGTCATGCCTTTGCCAAACTTCACACGGGAGTATGTATGCTCAATAACTGACATGGCCAAATGAGTTGGGTAACCCTTTGAAATTAAATTGGTAGCATCTATGGTGATAATATCAATGGTAACCTACAACTGACCTCCTTGGATTGCCAGATTCACCGCAATCAAACCACCTAATTGTAACATTAATCTGTAGAAATTGTAGGAATGTAGAAATGGTTGTAGAGAAAGGTTGATTGGGTGAACAAGAACAGATGGAGAGAACATTGACCCTGGGAAAACACAGGTAATCCCAACAGTATCCCATTAGTATTTACACCGGAGTAGTTTGAACAATCCTGTTTTAGCTTCTCATAGTTCAGCAATAGAGCTCTACATGGAGGGCCTCAATTATTTGCCATCATCAGAATTCACTGCAGGTGGAAAATAAATACTTCCAACCTACAATAAAATGTAAATGTGATGTTCAGATTACCATGGATATTGGTGAATAAGTATGAATTAACGCAGTGCATTTCCAGTTTCCAGTACGTACAGGACATTTAAGTGAACAGATGATAATGGGGATCTATTCTAGTACCAAATACATATAAAGTTATCCAAATCCATTACATCAATATAAATGCATCAGAATTAACCCCAGTATTTCAAATACATTGTTCCACGCTGTTGATTAAGTTAACTGCATTAAAATCACTTTTGAGTGGATCTAATTACTGCAATGTCAATACGGTAGAATAAAAATACTAAAAGTATCTTAATGAAAATAAAACCACTAAAACCTGCACTGTGTAACGATGTGTGTACAGGTGTTTTTAGAGCCCCCTCTGGCAAGAATGCCGTTTGTTTTCTAGATTTGAACACAATATCCCAGAAACCCCAGATCTCATTGGTAGTCACGGCTGGGATGACGCAGCCTCAACATCTGCTCTGAGACTTTGGTAACTGTGGTAACTAGTGTCAACCCAACAGAAACAAGACATTTGAGACTATGGATGCCGATACGCTAACAATTACAGACACGATTGAAGATAACTTGGTTCCTTTTTAGCGACAATGTCTTCAGAACAAGTACTACAAAACTTATACGTTATAATATTCATGTTGTTAGCTAGCTACATGGTTGATAATAAAGCAAATGAAAAATTTAATCAAATTGTATTAGTCACATCCGCTGATTAGAACTGTTGACCTTACAGTGAAATGCTTACTTACGAGCCCCTAACCAACAATGCAGTTTAAAGAAAAATACATATGAATAGAATTAGAAATTAAAGTAACAAGTTATTAAAGAGCAGCAGTAAAATAACAATAGCGAGACTATATACATGGGGGTACCGGTACAGAGTCAATGTGCGGGGGCACCGGTTAGTCGAGGTAATGGTTGTAATATGTACACTACCGTTGAAAAGTTTGAGGGCACTTTAGAAATATCCTTGTTTTTGAAAGAAAATCACATTTTTTGTATATTAAAAGAACATGAAATTGATTTTTAAAAATACAGTGTAGACATTGTTAATGTTGATAATGACTATTGTAGCTGGAAATGACTGATTTTTAATGGAATATCTACATAGGCATACAGAGGCCCATTATCAGCAACCATCACTCCTGTGTTCAAATGGCACATTGTTTTAACTAATCCAAGTTTATAATTTTAAAAGGCTAATTTAAAAGGCTAATAACCACCTAACTGAGGAACTCAATTTAACCTTGCACAATACCCAAGATGCAGTTGCACCCTTAAAAACTAAAAACATTTGTCATAAGAAACCAGCTCCCTGGTATACAGAAAATACCCGAGCTCTGAAGCAAGCTGCCAGAAAATTGGAACGGAAATGGCGCCACACCAAACTGGAAGTCTTCCGACTAGCTTGGAAAGACAATACTGTGCAGCATCGAAGAGCCCTCACTACTGCTCGATCATCCTATTTTTCCAACTTAATTGAGGAAAATAAGAACAATCCTAAATGTATTTCTGATACCGTCGCAAAGCTAACAAAAAAGCAGCATTCAACAAGAGAGGATGGCTTTCACTTCAGCAGTAATAAATTCATGAACTTCTTTGAGGAAAAGATCATGATCATTAGAAAGCAAATTATAGACTTAAATCTGCGTATTCCTCCAAAGCTCAGTTGTCCTGAGTCTGCACAACTCTGCCAGGACCTAGGTTCAAGAGAGACACTCAAGTGTTTTAGTACTATAGCTCTTGACACAATGATGAAAATAATCATGGCCTCAAGCTGCATACTGGACCCTATTCCAACTAAACTACTGAAAGAGCAGCTTCCTGTGCTTGGCCCTCCTATGATGAACATTAATAAATGGCTCTCTATCCACCGGATGTGTACCAAATTCACTAAAAGTGGCAGTAATAAAGCCTCTCTTGAAAAAGCCAAACCTTGACCCAGAATTTTTTTAAAACTACCGGCCTATATCGAATCTTCCATTCCTCTCAAAAATTTTAGAAAAAAATGTTGCGCAGCAACTTACTGCATTCCTGAAGACAAACAATGTATACGAAATGCTTCAGTCTAGTTTTAGACCCCATCAGACTGCACTTGTGAAGGTGGTAAATGACCTTTTAATGGCATCAGACCGAGGCTCTGCATCTGTCCTCGTGCTCCTAGACCTTAGTGCTGCTTGATACCATCGATCACCACATTCTTTTGGAGAGATTGGAAACTCAATTGGTCTACACGGACAAGTTCTGGCCTGGTTTAGATCTGTTGGAAAGATATCCGTTTGTCTCTGTGAAGGGTTTGTCCTCTGACAAATCAACTGTAAATTGCAGTGTTCCTCAATATTCCGTTTTAGGACCACTATTGTTTTCACTATATATTTTACCTCTTGGGGATGTCATTCAAAAACATAATGTTAACTTTCACTGCGATGCGGATGACACACAGCTGTACATTTCAATGAAACATGGTGAAGCCCCAAAATTGCCCTCGCTAGAAGCCTGTGTTTCAGACATAAGGAAGTGGATGGCTGCAAACTTTCTACTTTTAAACTCAGACAAACTAGAGATGCTTGTTTTACGTCCCAAGAAACAAAAGAGATCTTCTGTTGAATCTGACAATTAATCTTGATGGTTGTACAGTCGTCTCAAATAAAACTCTGAAGGACTTCGGCGTTACTCTGGACCCTCTCTTTTGACAAACATATCAAGACTGTTTCAAGGACAGCTTTTTTCCATCTACGTAACATTGTATAAATCACAAACTTTCTGTCCAAAAAGTATGCAGAAACATTAATCCATGCTTTTGATACCTCTTCGTTAGACTACTGCAATGCTTTACTTTCCGGTTACCCAGATAAAGCACTAAATACACTTCAATTCGTGCTAAATACGGCTGCTAGAATCAGAAACAAAAAATAATCATATTACTCCAGTGCTAGCCTCCCTACACTGGCTCCCTGTTAAGGCAAGGGCTGATTTCAAGGTTTTACTGCTTACCGACAAAGCATTACATGGGCTTGGTCCTACCTATCTTTCTGATTTGGTCCTGCTGTACATACCTACACGTATGCTACGGTCACAAGATGCAGGCCTCCTAATTGTCCCTAGAATTTGAAAGCAAACAGCTGGAGGCAGGGCTTTCTCCTATAGAGCTCCATTTTTATGGAATGATCTGCCTACCCATGTGAGAGACGCAGACTCGGTCTCAACCTTTAAGTCTTTACTGAAGACTCATCTCTTCAGTGGGTCATATCATCAAATCAAATAAAATGTATTTATATAGCCCTTCGTACATCAGCTGATATCACAAATTGCTGTACAGAAACCCAGCCTAAAACCCCAAACAGCAAGCAATGCAGGTGTTGAAATACGTTGGCTAGGAAAAACTCCCTAGAAAGGCCAAAACCTAGGAAAAAACCTAGAGAGGAACCAGGCTATGAGGGGTGGCCAGTCCTCTTCTGGCTGTGCCGGGTGGAGATTATAACAGAACATGACCAAGATGTTCAAATGTTCATAAATTACCAGCATGGTCAAATAATAGGTCTGGGACAGGTAGCACATCCGGTGAACAGGTCAGGATTCCATAGCCGAAAGCAGAACAGTTGAAACTGAAGCAGCAGCACGGCCAGGTTGACTGGGGACAGCAAGGAGTCATCATGTCAGGTAGTCCTGAGGCATGGTCCTAGGGCTCAGGTCCTTCGAGAGAAAGAATGAAAGAGAGAAAGAGAGAATTAGAGAGAGCATACTTAAATTCACACAGGACACCGGATAAGACAGGAGAAGTACTCCAGATATAACAAACTGACCCTAGCCCCCCGACACAAACTACTGCAGCATAAATACTGGAGGCAGAGACAGGAGGGGTCAGGAGACACTGTGGCCCCATCCGATGATACCCCCGGACAGGGCCAAACAGGAAGGATATAACCCCACCCTCTTTGCCAAAGCACAGCCCCCACACCATTAGAGGGATATCTTCAACCACCAACTTACCATCCTGAGACAAGGCCGAGTATAGCCCACAAAGACCTCAGCCACGGCACAACCCAATGGGGGGCGCCAACTCAGACAGGAAGATCACATCAGTGACTCAACCCACTCAAGTGATGCATCCCTCCTAGGGACGGCATGAAAGAGCACCAGTAAGCCAGTGACTCAGCCCCTGTAATAGGGTTAGAGGCGGAGCGGCAGTATTTAGCTAGCTAGCCAATAACAGGGTGGTTTTCAGACCAGACATAAGACATATAACAGAAGGTCAAATAACATTATACACACAAGTTAGCTAGTTACAACGAACTAGAGAAGCAACATTTTTTATTCAAATTAAACAAACCAATGTCACAGTCTGCAAACAAGCTACTAGCAAACATTAGCTAGCTAGCTAATATGAACTATTGCATGTGTGGATTGAAAACAATCAAAACAAGTCAATCCCAAAATATTACTCACATACATATTTACAACTAAATAGCATAATATAACTTTATATCTAACAAGATATATTATCCAGTTAGTTATGTTTTTCTTGGTCGGTTTTGAATCCCTTCATCTCCCTTAGTTCTCTTCACTGTGTGAACACAAATCCATCTTGGCCGGGGCTATATTGTTTTCCCTGTTTACTTGTCTGCTCTCCAAATGTCTCTGTTTCTGTGGCTTAGATGGAGTAGTTGCTGTCAGGTCGTTTGCCCCTCATGTCTGCCTTGTCTGTAAGCTAGCGATCATGTCTGTAAGCTAGCCATTAGCCAAGTGTTGGCCATAGGTTCCGACCCAACAGGGAAAATGAAAACCAATGAATACAGCAGTTCTCATGCAGGCTAGAGGCGCAATATTGTTACTGTTGCATCACATTGTATGACCACTAGTAACTTTTAGGAGCCTTTGAACATAAAAAAAATACAAAATACAAGTTGTAACTATTTGCAGTCACTGCAGTATTGGCATGCTGAATGAAAAGTTCTAACGCAAAAAGTGAAAAGAACAGAATAGAAACACACCAGACAATTCCTACCTGTACTGTATCTTAAGTCAACGGAACAGAATAGATCATTGATTACCGTAGCACATCGAGTGTTTTCCCTGATATTAAATTTAATGGGCCAACTCGACATTGTATGGTGGGGCCCCCTACTGCAACTTGTCTCTATTTGAAGGTGGAGTTTCCATTAGCCTGAGTCATCAGGCAGCTAAGTAAGTGGACCAGTGTCCCTCTTCCTCCTCTGCCCCAGCCCAAACCGGTGTCTGGCTGATTGATGAGTGCTCATCAGCCTGACAGGCAGATTCACTCCTCTCTCTCCTCTCCCTCGCCTGAGAGATGGACCTGGGTGACCTCTCACAGATTATGATGTAATGAGTGCATCTGCCGGAGACGGCCTGCAATTAAATGCCATGAAAATGAATGTTCCTGCTGTACCCTCTGTGCCATGCAACAGTGCCTTGCCCCAAAAAAAACTTCAGAGGGAGAAAATTGATGTTCTGCCCATTTTTTTGCTGTAAAACTTTTAAACTTCTTGCAGTTTCAGAAGTTCATGTCTGAGGAATGAAAGGTACCTAGCCGATATAGACTCAGTCAACCTAGCTACACGTATCTGTCTCTACTATATCTAGGCTTGCTCAGCTCTGTCGAGAGAGAGCTACACAGGCATGATGGAGTTTACCCATTAAACAACGGGACTCAGTGTGCACATTTCTGTATGTAGGGAGCATGCTGCTCGGACAACAGATATCACTGGAACACCAAATCGTACCTTCACGGGTTGAGCATCATATGTTGGCTGCACTAGACATTTACGGCTACCGGTTTGTCTCCCTTCCTCAATATCGCTGACTGAGGATTGGTCTTGGTTGAGAACTCAATAGCAACAGTCGTTAATTCATATCTGCTAGGTCAGGACACGTGCCAGTGACAACTCCCTGTGTGTAGGGGGAGAGGGAGTGGGATGGAGAGAATAATACAAGGCGAGAAAGAGAACGAGTGGGGAGAGTAGGAAGGTAATGAAGTACAGACAAGGAGAGCCTGTTTGTTCTCTCGTTAACCTCCAAGTAAAGATAATTCAGTCCCAAGGGGAGGCTTTTGGCGGAGACAGGCAAGGTGCTTTGTATTTGCTGGCTGGATGGCCAAAGCTCCAGCCCTTGGACTTGAGCCAATCTCACAAGCTACATTTTCCCTTGTGTGAAGAGGAGCTATTTTACATCACACAAAATCTAAAAATGGATTTGTAGAGACACATGTCACACTCCTTGCCTTCGATTACAATGTAGGTTATACAATACACACTTGAGAAGCAGCATTTAATGGTAAAGGTGAATAGAACATATTGAGGTCAGAAAGTTCTGTAAAAGCAGACAGGCACGGTTTTTCTGTTATGTTGTTGTGCATGATGAAATTAACGTATTGTTCATGTACAGGAAACACTGTGTTCTATAGGCTACCTCTGAGCAACATAAAAACACTACCTATGAACAGAGACAATACAAAGACATTAACCAGGTATTTTCCCAAGTTCCCACTTATATGCATTGGGCTACCCACTGGCACAGATGTCAATTCAACATCTATTCCACATTGGTTCAGCGTAATTTAATTGAAATGATGTGGAAACAATGCTGATTCAACCAGTCTGTGGCCAGTGGGTCGGGTTTATACCAGTTGTCAGAACCGGTTAGGGGGACAGAACCCGAAAACCAGAAAATACATTTTTCAAGGAACAGAAATGGAACCGCGAACAAAAATGATCCATGCTGTTCCGGAACAACAATAACTGTTATTTTAAAAACATTGGAACCGGTTAATAACCTTATTTTATATTCCAGTCATTTTTTTCTAGTCCCACAAAAAAACGCAACAAAGCGCCTATGCAAAGCCCTCCCTCTGTCACTCAGAAATGCATTCCAGTGTCTGCCAGCAAGCTGAAAATCTTTGCAAGTGTGTGTGGATGTTTAGGCAGCCTGCCCCTCCTCCCTTCCAAAGCATAGGCTACTCTACTGACGTTTACAAGCGTAATACAAAGTTCCTCCATAGAAGCCACTACTAGGTATAATTCTGTGTGCCTAGTTCTGATAACGCATGTCACAAGATGCCCAGCACTTCAAGCCTCCTCTTCAAACCTCTCTGGCTCTTTCCCCACCTGCAAAAATTCAGTTGCATCTTGCGCCATAGGCTACCCTTGTCTGTCCATCACGCATGTAAATAACTAGCTTGCCACACTGATTTCTGAAGTCATCTAATAAGCTAAATGTTTAAAACAGTTCATTTAACAGGTTAAATCTGGTTCAGAACTTTATTTTGCTAGTTGGAACAATAGAATGGAACTAAAATAATTCTGGTTCGGTCCAAAATGAAACTATTGGAAAATAATGTTTTTTACCCAAAGTTATTTAAGTGACTTTGAAGAAACATTATTGTAAACAATATGTATTGTGAATGTGAATGTCTCCATCAACAAAGTCAGGAATAAAACTACTGCCACGTGACACACAATCCTCAATTACCTCCCGACACATTCTCAAATTTACATTATGGGTCTAATGTAAAATGTAACCAAACCAATTATTTAAATGGGGAAGTACATAACACAGTGGTCAGGGGAAAACATATCAATCCTCCAACATCTACTAAAACTTGAGACACAACTCCAGTCATTAGCCAAAATGGCTGTCCTGATTCAGATACAGACCCATCTGAAGGAATGACCACCACTCCAGCTGAGATGTCTAGTGTTTCCCCAAGCAAGGCAGCTCTGATGTCGAATCTGCTGCCAGAGGGAGGGTACGGTGGCCACACAGATGTTATCAGGCTGTCCACAGACGTGTGGGCCGGCTGATAACGCTGAAAGTGACAGAATCTCAGGCACTGGAACACACAACGTATCCCTCTGCGGCTCAACCACTGCTGCCTGCCAAGCCATGCGGGGAGGGCTGTGCAGGAAAAAGACACAGGGAGTCATATTTATCTAATATGAATTATAGGCTGCCATTCAAATGAATACAACCTGCTGTGCTAACTGTAGGATGTCGTTTTTCTCTGCTTCAGTCACCAGAGCATCAATTCATAACATGTAATTATGCCAATGTGGTGAGAAAACAAATATAAAAAACCTCATGGCATGCTATGCCCTTGGGGGAAATCCTGGTGATCCTTATCATATGCATTATGCACTTGAAATGACATGATAAGGGCACAAATAACTTTGATTTGTTAATTTATCAGACCACTTTATTGAGTTGGGTATTGGGTGAGAAACCACCCTTGTCTCCAAAAATCGATGGTTACTTCTCTCCTCCCCTTGCTGTGATCATCCTTTGATTATCTCTGTCACCATCCGTTCCTCTCTCCAAAGCCTTCTTTATACCTGCCGCTAACATTGGTCCAGTGTCTTGATCTTGTCCACATTCTTATTGTGCCCACATTTGTGCCCAGAAATGTGTCTACACATGGCATTCAAATGTGTCTCTTGTCCCTCCACCAGGTCGCTCTCTGTATGCAAATGATTTTACAGCTATTCGTAAAATATATACATATTTTTAATTGATGGCATAAGTCAATGGTCTATGAATAATGATTCGTCTACATTTGAGCTGATCTGATTGGTCAAAAGATCAATTAGTGAAAAAAATATTGGAATTGGCTGCCTGTCTAAACGCAGCCATAATGCGTACCTGATTACCTCTGGGGATGGTCAGGAAGCTCTGATCACAATCAGGTCACAATGCGTCTTAATTGCAAATTGTTTATATATCCGTACAGGGCGTAATTATTCAATGTGGATTTGAAAAGTCTTTGCTGATACAGTGCATTAGGAAAGAATTCAGACCTCTTGACTTTTTCCACATTTTGTTATGTTACAGCCATATTCTAATATTGATTAAATTGTCATTTTTTTCCTCATCAATCTACACACAATACCCCATAATGATAAAACAAAAAGAGGGTTTTTAGATTTTAAAAATGTAATAAATACGAAATATGACATTTACATAAGTATTTAGACCCTTTACTCAGTACTTTGTTGAAGCACCTTTGGCAGCGATTACAGCCTCAAGTCTTCTTGGGTATGGCGCTACGAGCTTGGCACAACTGTATTTGTGGAGTTTCTCCCATTCTTCTCAGCAGATCCTCTCAAGCTCTGTCAGGTTGGATGGGAAGCGTTGCTGCACAGCTATTTTCTGGTCTTTCCAGAGATGTTAGATCGGGTTCAAGCCCAAGCTCTGGCTGAGCCCCTCAAGGACATTCAGAGACTTGTCCCAAAGCCACTCATGCGTTGTCTTGACTGTGAGCTTAGGGTTGTTTCACCCCAGTCTGAATTCCTGAGTGCTCTGGAGCAGGTTTTAATCAAAGATATCTCTGTACTTTGCCTCCGTTCATCTTTCTCTCGATCCTGACTAGTCTCCCAGTCCCCGACGCTGAAAAACATCCCCACAGCATGATGCTGCCTCCACCATGCTTCACCGTAGGGATGTTTCCACCAGACGTGATGCTTGGCATTCAGGCCAAAGAGTTAAATCTTGGTTTCATCGGACCAGAGAATCTTGTTTCTCATGGTCTGAGACTCCTTTAGGTGCCTTTTGGCAAACTCCAAGTGGGCTGTCATGTGCCTTTTTACTGAGGAGTGGCTTCTGTCTGGCCACTCTACATAAAGACCTGATTGATGGAGTGCTGCAGAGATGGGTGTCCGTCTGTAAGGTTATCCCATCTCCACAGAGGAACTCTGGAGCTCTGTCAGAATGACTATCGGGTTCTTGGTCACCTCCCTGACCAAGGCCCTTCTACCCTGACTGCTCAGTTTGGCCAGGAAACCAGCTCTAGGAAAAGTCTTGGAGCGAGTGGTCGCATCTGCACGTCGCTCCAACGGGTAGTATAACTTTTTCATTATATTTCATTATATCACAACGGTTTGATTTGTCTTATCCTAGCAATTTCTTCTCAGCTAGCTACATAGCCGTCTTTGTATCAAAGATAATTGCGTAATTATCGTATTTCGCCGTCCTAACGTAGTCTTCACTAGCCAGCTAGCTAACGTCCACTGATTAGCTGCACTGGGAAAACTATTACACTCAACTGAACGACTTGATTAGTTTAGTGTTAGCTAGCTACATAGCTGTCTTTGCTGTCTTCGTATCATCGTATCCAAGATAATTGTGTTGTTTAGGTTTAGAGTGTGTAGTCTTAGAGTGATTATCTTAATTTACCGAGGTTAGCTAGCCAGCTATTTGTCGTCCTTAACGTAGGTGACTCTGCTAGCTAGCCAACGCTAGCCAACGTCTTCTGTATAGAACTCAACTACCCGGTCGCATTCACAGGTTGTATCACATTTTCACTTCATTTCATTACAGTACAACGGTTTGATTTGTTTGATCGTAGCTAGCTACTTAGCTAGCTACATAGCCGTCTTTGTATCAAAGATAATTGTGTAGTCTAGAGCGATTTTCTAGGTTCGCTAGCCATCTATTGTCGTTCTTTTAACGCAACGTAACGTAAACAACACTGCTAGCTAGCCTGCTAGCCCCGAATAGCAACACTGCAGAAACTATTACACTCAACGGAACGACTTGATTAGTGTAGTGTCAACAACGCACCCACTGCCAGCTGGCCTACTTCAGCAGTACTGTATCATTTTAATCATTTTAGTCAATAAGATTCTTGCTACGTAGCTTAACTTTCTGAACATTCGAGACGTGTAGTCCACTTGTCATTCCAATCTCCTTTGCATTAGCGTAGCCTCTTCTGTAGCCTGTCAACTATGTGTCTGTTTATCCCTGTTCTCTCCTCTCTGCACAGACCATACAAACGCTCCTCACCGCGTGGCCGCGGCCACCCTACTCTGGTGGTCCCAGCGCGCACGACCCACGTGGAGTTCCAGGTCTCCGGTAGCCTCTGGAACTGCCAATCTGCGGTCAACAAGGCAGAGTTCATCTCAGCCTATGCCTCCCTCCAGTCCCTCGACTTCTTGGCACTGACGGAAACATGGATCACCACAGACAACACTGCTACTCCTACTGCTCTCTCTTCGTCCGCCCACGTGTTCTCGCACACCCCGAGAGCGTCTGGTCAGCGGGGTGGTGGCACCGGGATCCTCATCTCTCCCAAGTGGTCATTCTCTCTTTCTCCCCTTACCCATCTGTCTATCGCCTCCTTTGAATTCCATGCTGTCACAGTTACTAGCCCTTTCAAGCTTAACATCCTTATCATTTATCGCCCTCCAGGTTCCCTCGGAGAGTTCATCAATGAGCTTGATGCCTTGATAAGCTCCTTTCCTGAGGACGGCTCACCTCTCACAGTTCTGGGCGACTTTAACCTCCCCACGTCTACCTTTGACTCTTTCCTCTCTGCCTCCTTCTTTCCACTCCTCTCCTCTTTTGACCTCACCCTCTCACCTTCCCCCCTACTCACAAGGCAGGCAATACGCTCGACCTCATCTTTACTAGATGCTGTTCTTCCACTAACCTCATTGCAACTCCCCTCCAAGTCTCCGACCACTGCCTTGTATCCTTTTCCCTCTCGCTCTCATCCAACACCTCCCACACTGCCCCTACTCGGATGGTATCGCGCCGTCCCAACCTTCGCTCTCTCTCCCCCGCTACTCTCTCCTCTTCCATCCTATCATCTCTTCCCTCCGCTCAAACCTTCTCCCACCTATCTCCTGATTCTGCCTCCTCAACCCTCCTCTCCTCCCTCTCTGCATCCCTTGACTCTCTATGTCCCCTATCCTCCAGGCCGGCTCGGTCCTCCCCTCCCGCTCCGTGGCTCGATGACTCATTGCGAGCTCACAGAACAGGGCTCCGGGCAGCCGAGCGGAAATGGAGGAAAACTCGCCTCCCTGCGGACCTGGCATCCTTTCACTCCCTCCTCTCTACATTTTCCTCCTCTGTCTCTGCTGCTAAAGCCACTTTCTACCACGCTAAATTCCAAGCATCTGCCTCTAACCCTAGGAAGCTCTTTGCCACCTTCTCCTCCCTCCTGAATCCTCCGCCCCCTCCCCCCCTCCTCCCTCTCTGCAGATGACTTCATCAACCATTTTGAAAAGAAGGTCGACGACATCCGATCCTCGTTTGCTAAGTCAAACGACACCGCTGGTTCTGCTCACACTGCCCTACCCTGTGCTCTGACCTCTTTCTCCCCTCTCTCTCCAGATGAAATCTCGCGTCTTGTGACGGCCGGCCGCCCAACAACCTGCCCGCTTGACCCTATCCCCTCCTCTCTTCTCCAGACCATTTCCGGAGACCTTCTCCCTTACCTCACCTCGCTCATCAACTCATCCCTGACCGTTGGCTACGTCCCTTCCGTCTTCAAGAGAGCGAGAGTTGCACCCCTTCTGAAAAAACCTACACTCGATCCCTCCGATGTCAACAATTACAGACCAGTATCCCTTCTTTCTTTTCTCTCCAAAACTCTTGAACGTGCCGTCCTTGGCCAGCTCTCCCGCTATCTCTCTCTGAATGACCTTCTTGATCCAAATCAGTCAGGTTTCAAGACTAGTCATTCAACTGAGACTGCTCTCCTCTGTATCACGGAGGCGCTCCGCACTGCTAAAGCTAACTCTCTCTCCTCTGCTCTCATCCTTCTAGATCTATCGGCTGCCTTCGATACTGTGAACCATCAGATCCTCCTCTCCACCCTCTCCGAGTTGGGCATCTCCGGCGCGGCCCACGCTTGGATTGCGTCCTACCTGACAGGTCGCTCCTACCAGGTGGCGTGGCGAGAATCTGTCTCCTCACCACGCACTCTCACCACTGGTGTCCCCCAGGGCTCTGTTCTTGGCCCTCTCCTATTCTCGCTATACACCAAGTCACTTGGCTCTGTCATAACCTCACATGGTCTCTCTTATCATTGCTATGCAGACGACACACAATTAATCTTCTCCTTTCCCCCTTCTGATGACCAGGTGGCGAATCACATCTCTGCATGTCTGGCAGACATATCAGTGTGGATGACGGATCACCACCTCAAGCTGAACCTCGGCAAGACGGAGCTGCTCTTCCTCCCGGGGAAGGACTGCCCGTTCCATGATCTCGCCATCACGGTTGACAACTCCATTGTGTCCTCCTCCCAGAGCGCCAAGAACCTTGGCGTGATCCTGGACAACACCCTGTCGTTCTCAACTAACATCAAGGCGGTGGCCCGTTCCTGTAGGTTCATGCTCTACAACATCCGCAGAGTACGACCCTGCCTCACACAGGAAGCGGCGCAGGTCCTAATCCAGGCACTTGTCATCTCCCGTCTGGATTACTGCAACTCGCTGTTGGCTGGGCTCCCTGCCTGTGCCATTAAACCCCTTCAACTCATCCAGAACGCCGCAGCCCGTCTGGTGTTCAACCTTCCCAAGTTCTCTCACGTCACCCCGCTCCTCCGTTCTCTCCACTGGCTTCCAGTTGAAGCTCGCATCCGCTACAAGACCATGGTGCTTGCCTACGGAGCTGTGAGGGGAACGGCACCTCAGTACCTCCAGGCTCTGATCAGGCCCTACACCCAAACAAGGGCACTGCGTTCATCCACCTCTGGCCTGCTCGCCTCCCTACCACTGAGGAAGTACAGCTCCCGCTCAGCCCAGTCAAAACTGTTCGCTGCCCTGGCCCCCCAATGGTGGAACAAACTCCCTCACGACGCCAGGACAGCGGAGTCAATCACCACCTTCCGGAGACACCTGAAACCCCACCTCTTTAAGGAATACCTAGGATAGGTTAAGTAATCCCTCTCACCCCACCCCCCCTAAGTTTTAGATGCACTATTGTTAAGTGACTGTCCCACTGGATGTCATAAGGTGAATGCACCAATTTGTAAGTCGCTCTGGATAAGAGCGTCTGCTAAATGACTTAAATGTTAAATGTAAATGTAAGTCTTGGTGGTTCCAAACTTCTTCCATTTAAGAATGATGGAGGACACTGTATTCTTGGGGACCTTTAATGCTGCCCAAAAAAATTGTTACCCTTCCCCAAATCTGTGCCTCGATACAATCCTGTCTTGGAGCTCTAAGGACAATTCCTATGACTTCGTGGCTTGGATTTTGCTCTGACATGGACGGTCAACTGTTGGACCTGATATAGACAGTTGTGTGCCTTCATGTCCAATCAATGGAATTTACCACAGGTGGACTCCAATCAAGTTGTAGAAACAGCTTAAGGATGATCAATGGAAACATGATGCACCTGATCTCCATTTCTAGTCTCATAGCAAAGGGTCTGAATACTTCTGTAAATAAGGGTATGTTTTTTTGTAATTGTAATTGTTTTTTGTACATTTGCAAACATTTCCACAAACCTGTTTTCACTTTGTCATTATGGAGTGTGTAGATTGATGGTATTTGTATTTGATTTCATCCATTTTAGAATAATGCTGTAACTTAACAAAATGTGGAAAAAGGGAAGGGGTCTGAATACTTTCCGAATGCACTGTAGATACTGTCTGTGTTTTGGTAATCGTCTTTTGATTCTGTTTACTGTGGCAGCACCATTTCACCAAATCAAATTTCAGGTATATGTACATTTTGGGAAAAAGGACACATATAATATGAGCCAATATTAGGGCTATTACTCTGACCATATTACCGCCACACCGGCGATCACGAGCCTTGATGGCAGTCAAATTCCATGTGACCAATTAGTCACAGTAGTTAGGCTTCTCCCAGCTCTGATGCTGCTTGTTAGCACAATGTTTTGATAGCAGTCACGTTCGTCTTGTTTGTTTGTTTGTTAGTGTACTTCGTGTTTTTTTGTCCTTTATTAAAAATCATGCATTCACACCACGCTGCCCTTTGGTCTACTCAATACGACGATCGTGACATCACTCTGACACAATGCAAATTTATTCAAAAATTTAATCAAACACTTCATCAGAGCCCATGAGTCATGTTTTGCAACATTTCTATAGGTTATGCAATTGCGTGAGAAAACAGAGGGATGGCCTCTATTAAGAAGAGGAGTATCCCATCAGCTTTCTATAGCTATACTCCTGTTGTAAAAAGAAGCAGTGTGCTTAATATTAGGTAAGTTGAGAAATAAATATAGTAGCCTACTATAGCCTATCTGGCTGGCATAAAAATGAACCACGGTTAAAGCATCCTCTATTCGCTGTTTAAGTACATATATGGATTTTTTTCCCCCTGCCCCAGTTTCGAGGAAGGTGCAAGATAATAGTCCAGTCTAAATCAAAACAAATTTTTAGCAAATATGATTTAGTATATGACAATATTAGCCCATTACTTGTGAATGATATTATCACTTGTGAATGATGCCCAGCTTGTATGCAGTAAGGCAAAAAACAGTGCATGCCTTTTTTTTGCAACTTTTTATAATCATAGTCGCACACCTCATGTATCCTTGCCCATAGGCCTATATGTTTTGATAAGGTTTGTAAAGTGACCAAATAACTTCTTAAAATTAAGCACATTTTAACCTCTCTTGGGTAGGGGGCAGTATTTTCACCTCCAGATGAAAAGCATGCCCAAAGTAAACTGCCTGTTACTCAGGCCCAGAAGCTAGGACATGCATATAGATTTGGATAGAAGACACTCTAACGTTTCTAAAAGTGTTAAAATCTTGTCTGTGAGTATAACACAACTGATATGGCAGGCGAAACCCAGAGGACAAACCATCCAGGGAGTTTTTTTTAAGGTAATAGATTTTTCCATTTATTTACTATGGGATACCCTTATTATTAGGAACCTGGTTGCCATTCCTTTGGCTTCCACTAGATGTCAACAGTCTTTAGAAATTGTTCGATGTTTTTCTTTTGAGAAATGAAGAAGTAGTGCTATTCATTGTAAGTGTCACTCCAGGTGGACTCTATTGTTTTGATGCGCGTGAACTGGAGCGAGCTTCACGTTGTTTTTATCCGGTACTGGAAACAGTTTATTAAATGTTATCTATTATTTACATTTTAGGGTACTTGAGGTTGGATTAGGAACGTTGTTTGAAATGTTTGGACCAAGTTTACAGGTAACAAAGATACTTTGTAGGCATGTTAGGCGAGTTGAAACCAGTGTATTTCTGAATAAAACTTGCCAAATAAATTGACATTTTTGGGACATAAAGAAGGACATTTTCGAACAAAAGGAACATTTGTGATGTTTCTGAGACATTTTGGAATACCAACAGAAGAAGATCTTCAAAGGTAAGGCATAAATAATATCGCTGTTTCTGACCTTTGTGGTGCACCTGCCTGGTTGAAATATGATTTTCATGTGTTTGTAGGCGGGACGCTGTCCTCAGATAATCGCATGGTTTGCTTTCGCCGTAAAGCCTTTTTGAAATCTGACACAGCGGCTGGATTGACAACAAGTTAAGTTTTATTTTGATGTATAACACATGTATTTTCAAGAATGTTAAATATTTGAATTAGGTATTTTTGAATTTCGCGCTCTGCAATTTCACCGGATGTTGGCCAGGTGGGACGTTACCGTCCCACCTGCCCATAAGAAGTTAATCCGCTTTAGAATGGGTGTAGAGCCTAACTGATACATACACAGCGTGTGAGATTCAAGTTTGATCATTTTCACCATAAAAATGCACATTTAGAATAAAAGCATTACATGCATAATTGCATTTCCAGTCACTTTTGAGAATGGTGTTTTCCCACTAATTGATTGCATTTAGGAACATTTGGGCTTCTAGCCTACTGTCGTGTGCGCATTGCTGCACTTATAATGTGAGGAAGTAGCCGAATAGTTTATCAACATTTTAAGCTAAATGTTCTGATCTGTTGCATTAGATTCATTGCTTAAAAAAGTTTTTTTATGCTTGTCGTTTTATTAATATGGGATCTATTGCATCCCACAACTGTCCCAGACTATGTTACAAAATATGTATTTCTTTCACAGAATAGGTAAACTTTTGTACTATGGAGGATAGTAGACTGACATAGGCTAGTGATTTTGTTATTCATTAGGCCTACTTATCTTGTTGGCTGATGAAAAGTAAATGTAGACAGTTCTTCCGACATCTTCAATATGCACCTAAGAATTGGATAAGGACACACACAGTTGTGTCACAGAGTATGTGGCAGGCATTGGCTAATAAGAATTGAGCTATCTTTTATTTAACCCTTATTTTACTAGGTAAGTTGACTGGGAACACATTCTCATTTACAGCTACAACCTGTGGAATAGTTACAGAGGAGTTTAATTAGCCAATTGTAGTTAGGTGACCATGATGATATGAGAGCCAGATTGGAATTCAGCTAGGACATCGGGGTTAACACCCCTACTCTCATGATAAGTGCCATGGGGTATTTTAATGACAGCCAGGACACCCGTTTAACATCCCATCCGAAAGACAGCACTCTACACAGAGCAATGTACCCAATCATTGCCCTTGGGCATTGGGATATTTTTTTTAGACCAGAGGAAAGGGTGCATCCGACTAGCCCTCCAACACCACTTCCAGTAGTATCTGGTCTCCCATCCAGAACCAACCCTGCTTAACTTCAGAGGCAAGCCAGCAGTGGGAGAGCAATGTGAGTGAGAGGTGCTTTAGAGCACGCAGCTGGGAGAAGGGATGTAGAATTATTATATTCAGCCCAATGGCACAACGGCCACTGCCCGCAGAAGGCATGCATCATTTTTTTAGGGGCATTACGGCCCCAAAGGGGATGCCACCGGGAAATTTGAGGCATTATCAAGTGGTTGTAATATTGTAAATGAGAGACTGATAAAATGTGTGCAGTCTATGCAAATAACAAAGCAGAGCTCATGCCTTTCATTCAAAATTTTTCAAATAATTACAGTCGCATCATGCAGCTTTAGAATGTATTAAAAATAAAAACGTTGGGCTATATGTTTTGATCACAAGTAAAGTTGCATAAATAACTCTACATTAAGAATATAGGAAGACCTGTTTCTTTGTTAACCGCTCAACACAGAATAGCAGGCATAAAACACAGGTATAAATACACATTGGATAATGGGGCGAGTGGGCTATGGAGTAGGCTACAGCATGAGATGATTGGAGGATTCTAAATTGCATGCCTTCATTAGACAACTTTCTTCCAATATTTATGTCAATCAGTGATATTTATTCCCATACTAATTCGTTATAAATCCATAACTAAATCAACATCTGCATTTTGAAAGAATATTTTTATCACTATTTTATTAACGAAAGCATAAAAATGCTGATTAAGAAATACTGTTCTGTACAGTATATGCTTTTACATTTGGTTAATAAAGCACTTAAAGCATTTGGAAGATATATGCCACCTGCATTTGTTTATTAGGCTACTGTGCAGTCTGACAAGTAAACATAGCCTACAATACATACTGTACTAAACATGGGAAAGTGCCTAATTCCTTACATAAGGCTATGCAGGCATGCGGGAGACTGGGGTTTAATTCCCTGACGGGAGGAAGGAGTAGGCTGTCCTTGCAAGACTTTGCTCTTAACTGATTCCATATGTGTTATTTCATAGTTGTTATATCTTAACTATTATTCTACAATGTAGAAAATAGAAAAATGTATTCTGGAATGAGTAGGTGTGTCCTGTTAGGATGGAAAATGTTTTTGAAAACAAAACTCCAATTTAATTTCGCTATCAACCACCCTCCATTTTGGCCATTTTTTGAGTGTCAGTTTGGCTACAACCAATACTGTTCAGTCTTTCTTTCCGACACAAAAGAAGTCATAGCGTACTCCTATGAAGGACTGTGTGATGATGGCATCTCAGATAAGCACCACTGGGCATTCTTCTGTCCAACTTCTACATAGCTAGTAGTTAGCTCCTACAATTCAGTGTCGGTTCATAACATTCTACTATATTACATACTGTACAGTACATACATACATAACATAGAATGATAAATCATACCATTAAGATTCTCAAGTTAACTTAAAACATTTAGCTACGAATGCCTGTTCTCGCCATTTTCAGTTGAATTCATCTAACTTTCTTTCATGGCAACTCATAAGCAGGCCATGTCCTATTTTTCATAGTCGATCTATTTCATGACAGTGTAACGGTTAGCTTTTTTTTACAGGAGGATGAAAGAACACAATATGTCTGTCAGGGAATGCTATTCTGATATGCCAGATGAAGAGTTCGACCAGAAGGTCAGGGCCATTAAGTCAAGGATGCCCCATCCGCATGATGAGGAATGGTCAAAGGAAGTCTCCAAGCAATTGGCCATCGTGTACAACAAGAGTTAGGGAGTCTCTGCAGTGTGTAGATGGTGCAGGTATCACTGCCAGAATGATCCAGCTTCGTTGCATTGCTCTGCAAAGATACTCTGTTCCTGCTCCCCTGTCTCTCATCCACATTGACACACAGCATAAATTGATAAGGCACTAAGATATATGATGTCTCCATCAAATCTAAGAAGTCAATTTAACTTTTCTATTCTTACTTATTTGTAGACAAATGTTCAATGATGTATTGGAGTTGTTCTTCATCAACTGGTAATACATACATTTGAAGCAGGTTAATAGGTTAAACATTTCACTTTTAATTCCAATGCTTTTTTTCAAGATACAACATTGTCATCATTGGCGGTAATAGATGGATTTTCAGTGAACGTAAGTATATTATTTTGTATGCATATGGCATATTTCGCATCACCTAATAAACAACCACAATTACCAGTCTGATGTTAAGCGTAGTCTCTCTCTTGTATAGATCTTCTATCTGGACACTGCGGCCAATAACAAAGCAGCACCTACTTTTGGATACTTTATGGATGGAGTCGGCAGAAATGGATGGCTTTCAAGGTAAATATTGATATAGTAGAATGAATAAAAATGACTTGTATTATGCATATTGTAAAATCTTGTGAGGAGTTACTTTCTGTGTAGAAACCCTTGACATCTTCCTCATCAAACCTCCTAAGATTGCTTTCTGTACTGTACTGACGTATCCTGAAAATGACATCTGCTGCTTTAGATTGAACGGTGATATCTCAGTTATTGTTTTCATACCTACCAAAAAAAATAAAAAATTATTTACTTTCAGAGTGCGAGCTGATCAAGGGGTCGAAAATGTAGATATTGCCAGATGTTCACTGTCCGAGGAACAGGCCGTGGAAGTGTAACGGATGTGAAACGGCTAGTTAGCGTTTCAATCGGTTACGTCACTTGCTCTGAGACCTTGAAGTAGTGGTTCCCCTTGCTCTGCAAGGGCCGTGGCTTTTGTGGAGCGATGGGCAACGATGCTTCGTGGGTGACTGTTGTTGATGTGTGCCGAGGGTCCCTGGTTCGCGCCCGGGTATGGGCGAGGGGACGGTCTAAGGTTATACTGTTACAGAAGCTTTATTGCTGGTAAAAGTGTCCATAACCAGAGGTAATTAAACTGTTCTGTGTTCTTTTTCTCTCTTCCTCTCTGCCTGTCTTGTTGTACATGAAACCTGTCTCACATGCATTCATTAAAAAACCCTTAAGATCATTTTCAGTTTCACACCACATAAACACTCAGCCATTTTCACTGGACTATCAAGCCCCTATTGCTGCCAAGTCATGATTTCCCTGGGGGTCAGCCTTGCAATAACCAAGTGGTGAGACACATAGCCCTCTATATTTAAATGTTTCAGGTACACTCAGATAGTTGTCTGTGTCACGTACAGTCAGTAACCACTCAGAGGCACACACAACTTGCATTTCTATAACCTCGGACCCACCCCAGTGTTCACTATTCATGGAGGAAGACCACAGGACCACAGAGATTAGGTTCCTCCCCCCAACTAAAACTTTACTTTCTCTCTGTTTCTCTCTGAGTGGAATGCTTTATGGAGAGATGTTTGGAGTGCTGTGACATGTCGGTACTACAACTTGCTGCACAGTTTGGAGGAAGAAGGCTACCTTGACCTGTCAAATTCTATCCACCTCTTCTGTGTGGGATATGTGTTCCTACCTCGTATGTGGGCAGATCTGCAGCATTTCACAAAGAGTTGGAATAACCACCCTTTAAGTACAGAGGCGAACCTGACATCTCACCAGCTGTGGCATATCGGAATGCTCCAAACCACCTGTCTGAGCCAGACTAGGCAGAGGTACTGTATGTGTCTGTGTGATATGTGAATGGCTTGACAGATCTTCCTTTAAATTTATCGTCACTAATACAGATTTGTTTCTTTTGAGCGCTCACGATTCAGCAGGTAGAGGACCTGCTTTATCAGGAGGATAATCTAGAAACACAGACAATGGGGTCATTGTTCCTGACATCCCATGCCCCCTGTCTACTGAGAATCTTGCTGTGCTGCAACGTCAAGTGGACTCTACCACTGACTCCTCATCTTTTGGTCAAGACATATTTACAAGCAAGCTCTTCGATTAGTTATGAGTCTCCAGCCTTTTTAGGTGCAGTCATCCAACACAATGTAGGATATTGTTTTAGCCCCAGTGTCACTCTTGATAATGGCAAAATGTTGTATTTTTTGGAAGAGGGTGAAAGGATAGCAGGCCCAGCTGCCAAAGTGAAAGAGTAGGCTATTCTGGATCGAGCAGGTACTTTTGTGTAGTCTATTTATTGTGAGGTGTTCTGCCCTGAGATACAGAGAGCTGTGAAAGCCTGTCTGCAGATGAAGAGGTCCCATTGAAGAGCAGTGGATCTCAGTCCTGGTCCTGGCGACTCAAATGGGGGCACATTTTTGTTTTTTCCTTAGCACTGCACAGCTGATTCAATTGATCAAGTCATCATCAAGCTTCAAGAGGTATTTATATATTCATTTGTGACACTATCATTGATATGATCCTGCTATTGTCACATGCTACACATGCACATGTATTGTATCTACCTATCCAATGTTATCATGATTTGTAATAAGGGATATAATGTGTATATTATACAGGAAGTATTATTATGGAGATGTTTTACATTGAAATACAGATCGAGATGTAGTAGTCACAGAGTTAATGATCCAAGGTCAGTTTTGCATTTCACCTCCAGATGATTATGATGACTGACCATGTTAGAATACATTTTTTTAAAGGAGCTTAATCATGCTCTCTCTCTCTATCCATCTGTCTCTTGTCTGCAGGTATGTTTTGATGTGAGAGAGGAAGTCAGTCCCGTCATCGCCACCTCACCCGCTCTTAAGATAACCTTCGGGCCGACTGGGAGCCCAAGGTTGGTTAGGAGACACTGCTAGAGACACTATGTAATTGTGATGAACTGAGAGAATATTAGGGTAGCACTGTAATTCATTAATCATAAGCTGTTTTCCCTGTTCCTCTGTTTTACCTCTTTCCTTTCTGGCTTCAACACCTCTGTCCACACCTCCTCTTTCTTCCACTGTTTTTATAATGCACACCATATGTGCATTGAAGTACAGATTTAACTTGTATTTATAATACAATACTACAATTAGAATATTTATAATGTAAGTGTCACGCCTTGGTCTTAGTATTTTGTGTTTTTTTCAATTATTTGTTCAGGCCAGGGTGTGACATAGGTTTATTGTGTTGTCGTATTGTTTTTTTTGTAGGCATTGGGATTGTGGCTGATTAGGGATGTGTCTAGCATAGGCTTGGCTGCCTGAGGCGGTTCTCAATCAGAGTCAGGTGATTCCCGTTGTCTCTGATTGGGAAGCATATTTAGGTAGCCTGGGTTTCACTGTGTATTTTGTGGGTGATTGTTCCTGTCTCTGTGTTAGTTATTTCACCAGACAGGCTGTATAGGTTTTCACGTTCCGTTTGTTGTTTTGTAATATTTATAAGTTATTTCATGTATCGCTTTTCTTCATTAAAGAACATGAGTAACCACCACTCTGCATTTTGGTCCAACTCTCCTTCAACAGACGAACGCCGTTACAGAATCACCCACCACACCCGGACCGAGCGGCGTGGTAACAGGCAGCGACAGCAGGAGCAGCGAAAGGAGGAATGGACATGGGAGGACGTTATGGACAGCAGGAGTATAGAGTATAGGACTTGGGAGGAAATAGACAGGTGGGCGGTCGACCCAGAGAGAGTGCCGTAGCCCGCCTGGGATTCGCTGGAGCAGTGCGAAGAGGGCTATAAGAGAATGGAGTCGAAGAGAAAGACACGGCGGCGCAGAGAGAAACCCGAAAGTCAGCCCCAAAAAATTATTGGGGGGGGCTCAGGGAGAGTGTGGCAGAGTCAGGAGACAGACCTGAGCCAACTCCCCCTGTTAATTGTGAGGGGCAGCGATCAAAGCACTTCTGGACTTGGGAAGAGATATTGGACGGAAAAGGACCATGGGCACAGCCTGGAGAATAGGGGCGCTGGTATGAATAGGCAGCACGACGAAGCGGATGGAAGCCTGAGTCAGCCCCAAAAATGTATTGGGGGGGCTTACAGGGAGTATGGCTATGCCAGGTAGGAGACCTGCACAAACTCCCTGTGCTTACCGAGGGGCTAGAGAGACCGGGCAGGCACTGTGTTATGCTATGGAGCGCACGGTGTTTCCAGTGCGGGTGCATAGCCCGGTGCGGTTCATACCAGCTCTTCGTATTGGCCGGGCTAGAGTGGGCATCGAGCCAGGTAAGGTTGGGCAGGCTCGGTGCTCAAGAGCTCCAGTGCGCCTGCACAGTCCAGTCTATCCAGAGCCACCTCCAAACACCAGTCCGCCGGTGGCAGCTCCCCACACCGGGCTTCCTGTGCGTGTTCTCTATCCAGTTCCACCAGTGCCAGCACCACGCATCAGGCCTACAGTGCGCCTTGCCTCTCCAGCGCTGCCGGAGTCTCCCGCCTGTTCAGCACAGCCAGAGCCATCCTTCTCTCTAGCACTATCGGAGTCTCCCGCCTGTTAGGGTTAGGGTTAGGGTTAGGGTTAGGGTTAGGGTTAGGGTTAGGGTGGGACCTTTGCTTCCACCGTAATGTTTTGTCGGCCATCTTTGCTGAAGAATGTCACCAGGGACGGGTGGCTCTTGTCAAATTCGTCATGGGAACCACTCGATATGATTGGTCATATAAAAAATATTGGGACCCAAATGCGTAATGAGTGCTCTAACTCCCCCTTGTGGTGGTCTGGAGCAATGAAGCTATGATGCTGGGTACCTCTAAGTCCCGCTGTGTAAGCTCGCAGCTTTTAAAGGAGGAACCACTGTAAATGGGTTTATGTTGTTTATTAACGGTCAATTACCGTCCGACCGGAAGTTATTTGCTTGACAATCACCGACTAACAAAATGCCATGACCGCCACAGCCCTAGCCAATAGCGACATTAACGTGTAAACGTGGTTTCCAGTGAAATGCAGTTATCTGTAAACATAGCCATCAACCTAGGCTGATGTCAAGCTGAGCTGAGACTCCTCCAACGAGGGTTATTTGTAAAGTGTTGAATACAAAGCAAAAACCTATGAGGTGGTGATTGGATCTCGCTTTGAAGCTATCTCGAAGGAATAATCATTGCTTCGTTGTTGTTTTTCACGAACCCAACCAACCATCAGTAAGCACACTTTTCAGATGCCTTTTGCCACATAAACATTCAGGGCTACATTGTCTGCAGAGCAGAGAAAGGCAATTCAAACTCCTATATACTTTACTTGGAGGCTAGTCTGAAAACAGGCGCTCACGCATTATTATTTGATGAGCCCAATTCAGCACTATTGATGGAAGGTTTCATGAGAGATTGCTAAAGCAGAGATACAGTGAAAAGGGGATAAAAAGGAATCATTTCAAAGACAGATATTCTGGTATTATTCTGGTATAATGTTCACACATTATATAGGCCTGAAGTACTTCCTGTGCATTCCACCCAAACATCAGAATAAGAATTAACAGTAAAATACCATCAAAACCAGCTGGACAATCCCATTACATTGTCTCAACCAAATGAGAAAGTAAATGCCCACAAGAGGGGTAAAGCCTGTGGGCCAGACAGCATTCGAACAGAAATAATGAAGCACAGCAGCCCTAAGCTGAGAGAGGCAATTCTCAAGCTGTTTAGTGATGAGGGTAGGCTACTTTCCTGAGATCTGGAGCCAAGGCTTTATCACAGCTATATTCAAAACAAATGTGACAAGTTTGACCCTAACAACTATAAAGGCATCTCTTTTAGTAGTAAATTAGGGAAGGTTTTCTGGAGCTTAAAGAACGCCAGAATTCAGGCATTCCTAAGTGAACACAACATCTGAAGTAAAAGTACAATTGGATTCGTCCCAAAACACTGAACAACAGATCACTTTTATACCCTCCACACTTTGGTCCGAGAGCAGGTGCACCAAACTCACAAAGTAAAAATATGTGCCTGTTGTATAGACTTTAAAAGGGCTTTGATTCCATATGGCATGGTTCTTAAAACTCCTTCAAAGTGGTATAGGAGGCAAGGTCTATGATTTTATTAATGTGATCTATAAGGAAAATAAATGTTGTGTAAAAAATTGACAACAAATGAACACAATTCAATAGGTTTAAATATTAGTCCGATCTTAATCAACATTTATATAAATCTACTGGCTACCATATTAGCATATTAGAAAAATCTACATCTCTGGGACTCAACTTAGAAGACAAATACATTAAGTTTATTTTATATTTTATTATACTTTGTAATTTTGTCACCAACAGAACAGGGGCTGCTACAACAAATCCTGTCCTTGCTAGAACATGGGGGAAAACGATGTAATGATCTTTCAGAAAAAGTACAGATCTCAGGAAAGTAGATGCCATGTCACCCTATGAGAAACAACCCTGAAACACACCACCAACTATACTTACCTTGGTCTGACTATAAATGAATCTGGGCACTTTGGCATGGCTATACAATCTTGAACAAATGAAGCACACACAGCATATTTTGCCATTAGAAAGAGCCTGTATAAAGGTCAGGGTGTGATGTGGGGTGGGCATTCTATGTTTTGTATTTCTTTGGTTTTGGCCGAGTGTGGTTCCCAATCAGAGGCAGCTGTCTATCGTTGTCTCTGATTGGGAATCATACTTAGGTAGCCTGTTTTCCCACCTATTTTGTGGGATCTTGTTTTTTTTTTGGTTAGCACTGTGAAGCTGGCAGAACATGACGTTTGTTATTCCTTTTGTTTGGTGTTCTGAGTATTGAAGATCATGAACACTTACCACACTGCACCTTGGCCTACTTCTTCAGACGAACGGTACACTGAATATTATCATCACAAGGCTTTCTTATGCGAACATCGCAATCCAGAGTGACCCTTTAGACTTAGAGCAACTGGCCCAAAAGCACTGACTAAATTCTTCCATTCGACCACAAATAACAAAATGCAAACAAATAGAAATCTATAATCAAAATACACACAGTACACTAATTTATTGGCAAAACAAAATTCAGTTTAATGACAAAGTTCAATGTTACCAAATTCTAAATAGAAATATCAAATTAGCACAACATCTTGTCAGATTCAAAGGAAAACATGAACAATGTACAGACCATATCCCGGCAATAGAGACAGGACGCCATGGAAATACACGGAAGGACAGAGAAGACTATTTAAGCACGGTGGGTAATTATCTATTTATTTAACAGAGGCATATATCTCCTGAAATTTAAAAGAAAGATTGCAGGATTTATATTGTTAAGAGAAAGCCTAGAGACCGTTTATCTTGCTGCAGATTATGTCCTGGCCTGTCATAATATAAGAGAGACGATATCCCCCACCATATCATACACATGAGCCTAGGAACATTAGGAACACCTGCTCCTTCCATGACAGACTGACCAGGTGAAAGCTATGGTGCCTTACTGATGTCACTTATTAAATCCACATCAATCAGTGTAAAGGGGAGGAGACAGGTTAAAGAAAGATTTTTAAGCCTTGAGACAGTACATGGATCGTTTATGTGTGCCATTCAGAGGGTATGGTAGTAGGTGCCAGGCGCACCGATTTGAGTGCGTCAAGAACTGCAACACTGCTGGGTTTTTCACACACTACAGTTTCCCGTGTGTATCAAGAATGGTCCACCACCCAAAGGACACCCAGCCAACGTGACACAACTGTGGGAAGCATTGGAGTCAACAGGGGCTAGCATCCCTGTGGAATGCTTTTTTTTGTTTTACCTGATAGAGTCCATGCCCTGATGAATTTAGGCTTTTCCTAGGGCAAAGGGGGGTGCAACTCAATATTATGAAGGGGTTCCTAATATTTTGTACACTCAGTGTATATTATTATGCTTACTCAAACATATTGTTCATTTATATAATTCTTCATATACAGTACATTTCTTTGGCAACCCATTCATGCCAATAAAGCATTTATTGAATTTCATTGAGAAATAGAGTGAGAGAGAAAGAGAGCGCTTGCTGATGTGAAAAGACCAATGTCCGCGTGCGAGGATTGCGACACGAGACAGGGAGACTGTCTTGACGTCATCCGATCCCACGCGGTTGTGATAACAGCCGTCGGCTTGTGTTAAATCACATTAAAGGCAGACCTAATGCTGAGAGAAGCCACAGTGGCTCTCCTTTTGATTAGTCTCTACCTCTCCAAGCACAATATACACAGTTCCACACGTGAGCCCTGGGATACAGGTTAAAAAAAATATTGATTCCAACTCTCTGTCTTTGTGTGTGTTTGTGTGTGCACATTTCATGTAAATACGTTCCATGAGCATGTGTGTGCATGTTTCTAATGAGTATGCTTGAGCAATGTGGCTTCCTCTGCCCTGGGTATCATACTATGATACTATAACAATGACCTCCCATATAAAGAGGTCACCGAAGGTCACTTCAACATTTAGATGTCCCGTCTCTCTTATCCTACCAGGAGGTGCTCGTATGCACAAATGGGTTGTCGTGCTCATTCGTCAATACACTATACAAACACACATCACAGCGCCTCGTTGGCCCCCTATCCTATGCATGAGTCAGAGTTTCTGTTTTATCCTGTTGAGATGGTGTAGGCCGGCGGTAACAACATGGTGTTCTTTTTCTGTTCATTTCTTGATATGTTTCTCTCCCTCTGGGCTGCTTTAAGCCTGTAATTAGTATTATGCCAAGGACAGGTACCCAGCGACGATGCCATTGTCGTTTTAGTTGTTATTGTTGTTGTTCGGTGGAAGTATCCTGAGGCAGTTGGGAACATTGTTTCTGACTGACACAATTCATCCCTGCAATAGTGTGTGAGACAGAGGCAAACAGTGAGTGATGCTCCTTCCAGCATCAACGTTTGTTCACTGGGTATGTGTGCAGAAGGTCACCTTTTCGTGACAGAGTTGTGAACCATGTCTTCCGATGCAAGGGGTCACACACACACACGCACAAACACAAACACACACACACGCACACACACACACAAACACTCACACCCATAGGGCAACTTGTTTTTCCACTCTCCTGATTTTCATTTACCGCATGTTTCGTGGGGCCTGCTTGTATATTCACTGGGTCCTCTTGTATGGAAAAGAACTAAGTGAGAATTTAGCTTTGGTCTTCTGGCTCATTAGGTAAGAACATTAAGGGGATTGTGTCATGTTAAAATGTATTGTGATGTCATCTGGGGTGCAGTGAATGTGTTAACGCCATTGAGGAAACACAATTGCATTTTTTTGGTTGATTTCACGTTAAATTCACATTAATTGACAACTCAACCAAATGTAAATCAAAACTAGATGTTGACGCCTGTGCCCAGTGGGGATGTACTGTAGTCATCAGGGTAATAAATGATATGGCAGCCTGAAACAATAGCAGCCCCTGCTAAATATGCTGTATCACTAAATACAGCATATTTAGAAATATACCATCGTTTCAGTCTTCAATCTTCAGTGTAAGAGTGTTAATAACCATTCAGTGTTCAGAGGTACAGAATCAGATTGGGTGTATAAATTGTGTATAACCAATAATGTTAAACTGATTCCTTAACAAAGTATCAGAGGGTTCTGAGTTAATTAAGTTATATCTGATGATTTGCTACTAAGAAATCATTATTCTCTCCCTCGATCACAAGTAGTAAGACTTGATACCGTCACTCAAACCAACAATCAGTCTGGTTCTGAAGCGGTCAAGTCCTATGGGAGCTCTCTGTCAACAGTGCCTTTTCATTGAGTTTGTTAGTTACTCTCACTCAGATATCAAATCAGATCTGGGGGGGGGGGTCAAATCTTGCTTAGGGCCCCTAAAATGCTAGAAATGGCCCTGCCTGTGAGCAGCTAGATTGAATGCAATGCATGGGGTGGAATCCCTCATTGTCTCAAGTGTCTGCCCTCCGGGGATGGCTGTGGACATTAGCACCTTACCCTAAAGTGGTGCCATTTGATATATGAACTCCACCACATTCTAGGAGGAGAAGTGAAGTGTTGGAAATCCAATTAGCTGAACCTCACAGTGAGACATAATAAGGCATGGAGAATGTTGAGCAAATCACTCTGAACAAAGTTACATAATTATAATTCCCAGAACTAATTCGACTCTATTTTAATATATGGCCACGGTGACCGGTTTGTTCACTTTTTTTAAAGCCTTTTTGCTGGAATGTCCACTTTCAAGTCACGTAGTTGTGAAGTATGTTAGAAGTGAAGTTGTGGTTGAGAAGCTCTGAGGGAGATTAATGTTGCGAGACTAGCCATACACATCTTCATGTGTGACAGATTTAAAAGGGGGGAGGAGTGGCTGTACAGTACAAGTGAAATCAACTAGGGGCATCATGTTCTCTAAATATCACTATCCCTGAAAAATGTCAGCTTTTGGTTATAGATGTGGCCATTAGCCAAAATACACATTTATCTGTTGCAGGGATTTACAGCCCGCTCACTGCACTGGCAGACGTTGTTGGTACTATTTCTGAGTATTTAAAACCTTTTCTCTCATCTGAATATGTCGTTTTAGGGGATTATAACTCAGATTGGCTTACCCCTGCTTCAGACCATTTTAAGAATATTTGTCTTGACTTTAACCTGACTCAACTGATTGCAAAACCCACACGGATTCATGTAAAAAATCCAGCAAACTTCTCGCTGATTGACCTTATTCTGACAAATAGCCCCTACAAGTACTTGTCAAGTGGTGTCTTTGCTAATGATCACACTGTCCTATTGCATGTATTTGAGATACCAAACAGATTAACACTGATCCTCATATAATTATGAAGAGACCATTTTTACATTTTTCCCCACATGCTTTTCTTCATGATATAAATTGCACAGTGAGGTGAAATTCATGCTCGAGCACGTGGCAACAGTCCGTGGAGTTCACCTTGTATATTACTACCTGAGGTGGATGGGTTTCTGTTTTGATCAGATTTTGGAAGCTCAATGCCGTTACTAAATCAGACTTGTACCCTTTGCCCAGAGTGGACGACTGTGTTGGCGGTTCTAAATATGTTAGCAAGTTCGATCTGGTGAAGGGATTTTGGCCAGTCCCTCTAACTGAGCGAGCCAAAGAGCTTTTTTCACTCCTGATGGTTTGTTTTTCCTACCTTCGTCGAGCTCCATGAACTGCAGACTCTGTCGCTGAAGTCTGATATTGCAAAGGTTTCCCACTGAAATCAGATATGTGCGTGGTAAGGACAACTTAGTTGCTGAATGTCTTTCAAGGGTGGGCAGTGTTTTGTGTTCAGCCAGTGTGTAGTCCTGGCTTTCAATTTATTTTGACTGTTGCTGTTTTGGAGCTTTGTTCTGGTTGAGCTCATTCCAAGGGGATGAGAGTTGGAGGAACGAACATGATTTGAACCTTTTCTCAAAACGTGTGCGTTTTAGGCAACTATAGAAAAGGGGAAAAATAAGGAAATTATAAAAAATATTGTAAGATAAAATAAAGGTGATGACTATGTCTGTTCTGTGAGCGTCTGCTAAATGACTTAAATGTAATGTAATGTAATGGATAAGGCAAAGCATTTAAGTAGCGACACATTTCAATTGATCATGTTTTGAAATGGAAGTTATTCGCTGTTGCTTGTGATCAAACTTGCCCAACAAAAATATAGGGTATATTTGTTGTCATAAGGTGGAAAGTGTTACAGGCTTTGGTTTTTCCATTCATATTTCGAGGTTGGACATTAGCACGTGGGGCGCACAGATTGGTGTCACCTCGTTAGTCAGTATGTGTTACACCTGCGCTGGTTAGTATAAAGGTGGTCTTGTTAGTATAAAGGTGTTTCACCTGTGCTGGCCCAGGTGATATTTGAGTCTCTGGCCCATTGCACCAGTGGTCTTGAGGGACATGGAGGATTTAACACCTTTAGTTGGCTCTCCCTATTTGAGTTCTAGATAAACAATGACTTTATCTGATCTTCCCTGTTTTGTTTCACTTTTTGGTTTGCTCCCTCTCTTTACGTTTGGTGTGGGTTTTTTCTTTTGTTTGCCTCTTCCTGGGCACATTTAATGGGCGCTCATGGTGTGTCTTTTAGGTCCCAGTGCCTAACACTGTAAGATTGTATTGTTGGCAATAGAACATTCCCACCTGACCCAGATCACAATTTTATAATGGTCAGTTTTTGAATTGCGTAAACAACAGTAATTGTGTGATAGTGGGGATGAAGGGTTGTGTTCCCAAACGAAACTACAAGTATGCTTGCACTAGTTCCTCAAGCCAGGAGAGTTCAAAAAAGTACCTTTTATAGTTGACTCTTAAGTGCATTTAAAATGCTTAGGAACTGTGCACACTTTGAAGAGGTGCGTGGCCACTTTAATATGCCAGTTAGTCCTCTCGCTCGTTTTTTTTTGTCTTATGTTGCACCTTCCCCACATTTTCCAGGAAATGTCTTATCTGGCATCATTACTGAGAAAAAAAATGATGGGTGATTGCTAATAATCAGCATTTTATCTCGGCAGGCTTTTTATTTTTAAGAAATGGGGCTTTAATTGACCCTTGTCAGTCAGTCGACTGCCTGCCCCTCTCCCAGCCTCTGGTTGGCTTCTAGTGAATCTTTGTTTTCATTTCAGCAACGTTCTACTTGTGATCGATGACTTGTGCAAGATTGATGTAAAACAAATCCACTGGAGCTGATTTGCTTCATCCTTTCTTGTTGCAGCTTTCTGCAAGTCGTTGAAGATTTTTTTTTTACCTAACTATTTCTGGTACCATCCCCAGGGTCTGGAAGGCGGCCCATATACTTCAAAGGTGGTGACCCGTGAGACCTAAGTAATTATCACCCAACTTCCAAACTCTCGCCAGGCCAAAGGTCTAGAATCCTTGGTGAATACTCAACTTATTTTATGTTTATTTAACTAGGCTAGTCGGTTAAGAACAAATTCTTATTTTCAATGACCTTCTAGGAACCGTGGGTTTACTGCCTTGTTCAGGGGCAGAATGACAGATTTGTACCTTGACAGCTCAGGGATTTGATCTTGCAACCTTTTCAGTTACTAGTCCAACACTCTACCATCAGAAATTCAATCTGCTTTTATTGCCCTGCAGAAAGCCCTACTTGTACTCAAATTGGTACTTAAAGCAGGTAAAACCAAGTGTTATTTTCCAAATCACGTAAAAATGTAATCTGATTTATATGCATACATACTGTGGATAGAGCCCTCCTTCATCGCGTGCCTCTTAGAAATATCTGGGCATCTGTATTGACGATAAGCAGTCTTTCAAAAAGCATGTTGAGTTAAGGAATTAGGAACATGTCCTGTCCTATATTAAATAGCAGAGCAAATAATTCAGTCAACATTCCTTCCTGTTATTGACTATGGCAATATTGTCTATCTGAATGCAGCTGCCACTGTATTGAAGCTATTGGCCAGAGTTTATCATAGTGCTTTATTACAGTTGACAGCTTCAGTACACGTCATTGCATTTTGTATCAGAAATTAGGCTGTCCCTCATTGTTAACCTTCAGTCACCAGACCTGGAATCGGGGACGGCTAACCCTGGAGATCCCTTCAATCTTCTTTGAGCTAGGTAAATCGTTTTTTTATTTTTTATTATTTGTGCCACTCACATGGAATTATCCAAGTTTGTGGAGTTGGTTCCACCCCTGTTCCTGGAGGGCTACCATCCTGTAGGTTTTTCCTCCAACTCTAATCTAGCACACCTAATTGTAATGCTTAACTGGTTGATAAGCTGAATCCGCTTAGTTACAACTGGGGTTGGCTTGAAAACCAACAGGACGGTTGCTCTCAAGGAACAGGGTTGGAGAGCCCTGCTCTAGAGAAATTCAGGTGGATGTTTGAGGGCCTTTTTTAATGAAGAATGTGTTTGTTTCAAATGATTGTTTTGCTTTTTGTGTCTTGTTTGCTTTTCATGTATTGTGTAATTGTGTGTATAGTGCCTTCAAAAAGTACACCGCTTGACTTTTTCCACATTTTGTTTTTACAAACGATCTACACAACATTCTAAACATTTGTCAAACATGAATGAAAAATAAATCACTATCTTGATTAGACAAGCATTCTATCTCCTAAGTTAATATGCTCATATCACCTTTGCAGCAATTACAGCTGTGAGTCTTTCCACACCTGGATTGTGCAACATTTTCCTGTAATTCTTTTCAAAATTCTTCAAGATCTGTCAAATTGGTTGTTGATCCTTGCTAGACAACTATTTTCAGGTCTTGCCATAGATTTTCAAGCAGAATTAAGTCAAAACTATAACTCGGCCACTCAGGAACAGCCACTGTCTTCTTGGTAACTCCAGTGCATATTTGGCTTTATGATTTTGGTTGTTTTGCTGAAAGAAAAATTCACCTCCCAGTGTCTGGTGGAAATCTGACAACCAGGTTTTCCTCTAGGATTTTGCCTGTTCTTGGCTCCAGTCCGTTTCTTTTTATCCTGAGAAACTCCCCAGTCCTTAACGTTTACAAGCATACCCATAACATGATGCAGCCAACACTATGCATGAAAATATGGAGAGTTCTACTCAGTAATGTGTTGTATCGGATTTGCTCCAAACATTACACGTTGTATTCAGGACAAAGTTTTTTTGCAGTATTAATTTAGTGTCTTGTTGCAAACTTCTTTTTTTTTAATTCTGTACACACTTCCTCCTTTTCACTCTGTCAATTAGGGTTATGCGAGAGTTCAGTGACCAGCCAGAGGAAGACACCACGACAGCATCCTCCTAGGTACTCTGTGTAAAGCCAATTAGTACACACCTGGGCCCACTAATTGCTTTGTGACTTCTTCTATATAGGTGTACCAGGAGAGCAGCTGGTGGAGAATTGGGAGTAGAGAAGGGACATGTCAGGCCGTCTGATTTTCCTACCTAATAGAAAGCTTCTTTTACTGGGGCACTTTGCCTCTCTGTTAACCAAGGTAGGCTATAGGTCGAGAGAAGCGTTCCTCTTGTGTGTCAACGATAATCTAAAGACCGGAGTAGCCGTTTGTTTTGCTTTCCCACTTTGGCTACGGCCTTTTGATCAACAGCTCAGTTCATTTGTTTTGTTAGTGTTTGAGAATTGGACGTTACCCTGTACTGGAGTTGTTTTGTCGGGCGAAAGAAGACCCGTTTAGTAAATAATCACAAGAAAAGGAATCACAACCCACTGCCTCTTCATTTTACGCCTCCCGCTTGTAATAGGGTGTCTCGGACACAGTTAGTATTGAGGAGTAACTACAATGTTGTTGATCCATCCTCAGTTTCCTCCTATCACAGCCATTAAACTCTGTTTTAAAGTCACCATTGGCCTCATGGTGAAATCCCTGAATGGTTTCTTTGAACACGTCTCGTTGTTAGCAGCCGTAGCGAGGAGAATGGAATCAAAAAGCCACAGGTCTTCACTGATGTGATCCTGAATAAAACAGACACCCTTTTCCTTCTGTTATCAATTAGTTTTTATGTCACACAAGATTCAGCAAACCGAAGCAAGTCTCTTCACTCTGTTTACAAAGCAGCTGGTGTATACAATGATCAGACAGAGTCATTTCTTTGGCACAGATCCAAAGGACATTTGATGTACAAGGTAAGGGGGACAAATTATTTACGGCCCGGGAGTGTATAGGCTGGCCATGGAAATGTTCTTTCCACCCACCTGAAAACTCTATTCTTTGGGAACATAATTGAGGAAGCTGTGGAAAAGTTGGCCGTGTCCATAGTAACAGAACCAACACAGCATCCATACTAAAGCTAGAACAGATGTTTTTCCACCTGTGTGGAAAATGGATTCAGCACACTGGCTGGCTCACTGAGGAACCATAAACAGTTGAAAATGAATTGAATGTGTTTCAATGTTATCTATGCGTATTAAAATCCATGTCAAATATGATGATAGAGTTCTGGGTGCTTTGATAAAAACTGAGGGTGTGACACCAATAGCAAAGTCAGGAATCAAATAAAAATTAGGTTGATTTATGTAATTGGATAATTTACCCTTTTTTTCTTACCTTTATTTAACTCAGGCAGACCGGTTAAGAACACATTCTTGCTTACAATGACAGCCTACTGGGAAACAACGGCTTGTTCAGGGGCAGAACAACAGATTTTTTACATTGTCAGCTCGGGGATACGATCCAGCAACCTTTTGTTTACTGGCCCAACCACCAGGCTACCTGCCATCCAGTGGCGGTTCTAGACCATTTCAACTGGGGGGCCAAGCTGGGGCCTGTTACATTAGACGTTTTCTTCACGGCATTGCAGGCAAAAGACCATGTTCATAATCATTCCATTTATTTGCATTTTCTGTCTAATAACGGATGTAAAAAAAGAATGATAGCAAAAATGTGTAATGTAAAAATGTTCATGCTCCACATTTAGGAGCATGACAGAACCTCTAGTGCTGCCGCCCTTGTATTGAGATGTTTACCTTACACTACAAGTAATGCTAGAAACAGTATGAACTGTTCACCTCAACTGTACACTTGGCCTGATCGAAGCTCTATCAAGGGGAGTCGAGGGAGAAATTGAACAATAACCCTGGGAGACTCCAATAACCCTTTCTGTGAATGGTCCAATCATCGCTATAGAGTTGTATACACCACCTCTAACTGTGGGCATGGCTGATTCTTTGTGGTGCCCACTGTATACTCATATCAAAAGTTAGCACTAAAACTTGATGAAGTGAGGGTAATGAATTACTTGTTCGTTGGTCAGAGGCGAGTCCAGCTCCAAGGTGGAGCACAGACCCATAACACTTTGAACCTTAATCGAGGCAAGGTGGATTTTTTTCAATATAAATAGGATTGTTCAACACATTAACTTCAGCATATGCTTGTAACCAAGTGGAAAGTCGGAATTTACCACCATAAAATTAGAGGACTCTAAATTGGATAAAACCCATTTTGGCATGGACATTTTAAAGTAGTCAACTGGGTGGGGGCCCTTCCTATGGGTGAAGGATTCCATACAGATCATCAGGAGGGAACAGCCAATGAATTATACACGTGAGCAAAATGCCATAACTGTAGGTGTAAGTAAATCTGCAACATTGGCTGTATACCTGTTCAAACAACACACTCTAGTTGGCAGCATGCACTCTTTCAGTTTGTTTGCCAATACATCACAGTTGATGGGAAAATATGTGTCAACCAATTGACGCTTATGTCAATACATTGCTTTAAATGGGAAAGACAAGTATCGCATGGTTGACACTTTAACAGCATGTTAATACATTGCAGGTGTAATGTTTTTGTAATGTGTACTTAATTAAATAATATGAATATAATATTTTTAAAATACTAATATGAAGTAATATGAAAATGATCAAATCAGTTATTATTGAAGACTCTGGACTGCAGGAAATGGCAGTTACAGGTGATGAAAAAACTCTAAAATGGCTAACGGAGAGGGCCACAGCCCACCTAGTCAAATACATCTTGGGGAGAACAGATGTATGGGTCATAGTATCATTTCACATCTTGTTTAAAATTATGTTTTTGTGTTTTCCAGGACACTTCGCACACATCCCACTGTGAGAAAAGACATTGAACAACAAATCTTGTCCTTTCCACGGCAAGCAAACCGGTATTCCTGGATGAAGGGGGGTGTGGATCAGGAATACCTCAGCCCAGACCTAAATCTGCTGACCATGTGCAGGCTCTGCAAAGAGAAGCATCCCAATCCCATGACAACAACAACATTCTGGCTGTACAGAGACGTCTTTAAGCAGCAGAGTCTTTACTTTGGTCAGCCCAGAAGTGACACCTGAACATGTGATGTCTTCTTCGCTCGACTGACGGCAGCAACATCAGACGGAGAAAATAACAGAATAACGGCTGAGAGTGAGCTGCACCACAGAAAGGCGGAAAAGGCCTACTCACAGGCTGCAGAGTGACACAGAGTGGGCTAAAGCAAATGAAGATTGCAACGTGATTTGCATCAATATCCTCTAATCTGACCCCCTCCAACATGTATTATCAATGACAACTGGTCAACTAAAATCTCAGGAACTGGGCACCGAAGACTCTGCTACAATGTGTGTGTGGTATGAGGGCATTGCACACAGAGGGTCCATTGACGTGGCAAGTTGTGTTGTGGGTCCAAACACATTTTTCCATCTCTAACAAAGCCAAAAGAAGTCAAGCTCATCATATTCAGTGACCGGTGTTGTGGTCAGAATAACAACTGGTGCATGTTGAATTTGATGTCTATGCTGGTATCCATGGGCTACTTCACTCAGGTTGAACAGAGGTTCATGGTGTCCTTCCTTCCATGTGATCTGTCTTTTTCCGCTATTGAGAAGAGATACAAGGTGTCAACTCTGCATACCGCTGATGATGTGAGACAGATGACCCTGGAGTCTAGGCAACAGAATCCATTCAGGGTCATGCAGTGGGGTAAAGTACTTAAGTAAAAATACTTTAAAGTAATACTTGTAGTTTTTGGGGGGAATCTGTACATTACTATTTACATTCCTATAGAAAATCATGTACTTTTTACTCCATACATTTTCCCTGACCACGAAAGTACTCGTTACAATTTGAATGCTAAAAAAACAAGAAAATGGTCTAGTCTGGTTTGCTTTATGTAACAAATTTTAAATGATTCATACTTTACTTTTGATACTTAAGTAGATAATATTAAACCTTCGTGAAAATACAAGCGTCTTACATTCTTTAAAAGCTTAACTTCTTGTTAATCCAGCCGCTTTGTCAGATTTCAAAAAAGCTTTATGGTGAAAGCATGCCATGCGATTATCTGAGGACAGCGCCCTGCATGCAAAAACATAAACCTTTTTTGGGATAGGGGGCAGCATTTTCACTTTTGGATGAATAGCGTACCCAGAATGAACTGCCTCCTACTCTGTCCCAGATGCTAACATATGCATATTATTATTAGTATGGGATGGAAAACACTTGGAAGTTTCTAAAACTGTTTGAATGATGTCTGTGAGTATAACAGAACTCATATGGCAGGCAAAAACCCGAGAAAAATCCATCTGACATCTGAGGTTTGTAGTTTTTCAAAGATGGGCCTACCAACCTACACATTGAGATATGGATGAGGTTGCATTTCCTACGGCTTCCACGATATGTCAACCGTCTTTTGAAACTTGAATGAGGATTCTACTATAAAGGAGGGGCTCATGAGACCTCTTTGAGTCAGTGGTCTGGCAGAGAGCCTTGGTCTCATGACGGGCGCTCCCAACAGAGTTGCCTCGCGTTCCAATGCTTTTTCTGAAGACAAAGGAATTCTTCAGTTGGAACATTATTGATGTTTTATGTTAAAAACATCCTAACATCCTAACGATTGATTCCATACAACGGAACCTTTCGAGTTTTTGTCTGGATGAAGTGCCTGTGCCTCATGAAGATGGATTACTGGGCTGAACACGCTAACAACAAGTGGCTATTTGGACATGAAATTTATGGAACAAATCAGTCATTAATTGTTGAACTGGGATTCATGGGAGTGCCTTCTGATGAAGATCATCAAAGGTAAGTGAATATTTATGGTGTTGTTTCTAACTTTGTTGATTCCAAAATGTCGGATATTCCTCTGGCTGATTTGGGGTCTGAGCGCCGTTCTCAGATTATGCTTTTTCCGTAAAGTTTTTAAAAAATCTGACACAGCGGTTTCATTAAGGAGAAGTTTTATCTTTAATTCTGAATAATACTAGTATCTTTTATGAGTATTTCTGCAAAATCACCGGATGTTTTGTAATCAAAACATTACTGCACGTAAGGCGCCAATGTAAACTGAGATTTTTGGATATAAATATGCACATTATCGTAACATGATGTCCTATGAGTGTCATCTGATGAAGATCATCAAAGGTTAGTGATTCATTTTATCTATATTTCTGCTTTTTGTGACTCCTATCTTTGGCAGGAAAAATGGTTGTGTGTGTTTTCGACTTGGCGGTGATCTAACATAATCATATGTTGTGCTTTAGCTGTAAAGCATTTTTGAAATGGACACGATGGGTAGATTAACAAGATTTCTATATTTCCTTTGCTGTATTGGACTTGTTAAAGTGTGAAAGTTACATATTTCGAAAAAATATTTTGGAATTTCGCTCGCTGCCTTTTCAACGGAATGTTGAAGGGGTTCCCCCTGCCCTAGAAAGGTTAAAAACATTTTCCAAGCAAGCAGAAAGTCGAGAAATAGCAAGAAAATAAATCACTTACATTTAAAGATCTTTCTCTGTTTGCAATCCCAAGGGTCCCAGCTACATAACAAATTGTTGTTTTGTTCGATAAAGTCCTTCTTTATATCCTAAAAAAGTCAGTTTAGTTGGTGTGCTTGATTCAGGAATTTACCTGTTTCTCTCGTTCAAAATGCATATAAAGGAATCCCAAAAGTTACCAATACACTTTGTCCAAACAAGTCAAACAACATTTATAATCAATCCTCAGGTACCCTAATATATAAATCGAATCAAATGTATTTATATAGCCCTTCGTACATCAGCTGATATCTCAAAGTGCTGTACAGAAACCCAGCCTAAAACCCCAAACAGCAAGCAATGCAGGTGTAGAAGCACGGTGGCTAGGAAAAACTCCCTAGAAAGGCCAAAACCTAGGAAGAAACCTAGAGAGGAACCAGGCTGTGTGGGGTGGCCAGTCCTCTTCTGGCTGTGCCGGGTGGAGATTATAACAGAACATGGCCAAGATGTTCAAATGTTCATAAATGACCAGCATGGTCCAACAATAATAAGGCAGAACAGTTGAAACTGGAGCAGCAGCACGGCCAGGTGGACTGGGGACAGCAAGGAGTCATCATGTCAGGTAGTCCTGAGGCATGGTCCTAGGGCTCAGGTCCTCAGAGAGAGAGAAAGAAAGAGAGAATTAGAGAGAGCACACTTAAATTCACACAGGACACCGAATAGGACAGGAGAAGTACTCCAGATATAACCCTAGCCCCTAGATACTGACCCTAGCCCCCCGACACATAAACTACTGCAGCATAAATACTGGAGGCTGAGACAGGAGGGGTCAGGAGACACTGTGGCCCCATCCGAGGACACCCCCGGACAGGGCTAAACAGGAAGGATATAACCCCACCCACTTTGCCAAAGCACAGCTCCCACACCACTAGAGGGATATCTTCAACCACCAACTTACCATCCTGAGACAAGGCTGAGTATAGCCCACAAAGATCTCCGCCACAGCACAACCCAAGGGGGGGGCGCCAACCCAGACAGGATGATCACATCAGGGACTCAACCCACTCAGGTGACGCACCCCTCCCAGGGACGGTATGAGAGCACCCCAGTAAGCCAGTGACTCAGCCCCTGCAATAGGGTTAGAGGCAGAGAATCCCAGTGGAAAGAGGGGAACCGGCCAGGCAGAGACAGCAAGGGCGGTTCGTTGCTCCAGAGCCTTTCTGTTCACCTTCCCACTCCTGGGCCAGACTACACTCAATCATATGACCAACTGAAGAGATGAGTCTTCAGTAGAGACTTAAAGGTTGAGACCGAGTTTGCGTCTCTGACATGGGTAGGCAGACCATTCCATAAAAATGGAGCTCTATAGGAGAAAGCCCTGCCTCCAGCTGTTTGCTTAGAAATTCTAGGGACAATTAGGAGGCCTGCGTCTTGTGACCATAGCATACGTGTAGGTATGTACGGTAGGACCAAATCAGAGAGATGGGTAGGAGCAAGCCCATGTAATGCTTTGTAGGTTAGCAGTAAAACCTTGAAATCAGTCCTTGCTTTGACAGGAAGCCAGTGTAGGGAGGTTAGCACTGGAGTAATATGATCAAAATTTTGGGTTCTAGTCAGGATTCTAGCAGCCGTATTTAGCACTAACTGAAGTGTATTTAGTGCTTTATCTGTGTAGCCAGAAAGTAGAGCATTGCAGTAGTCTAACCTAGCAGTGACAAAAGCATGGATTAATTTTTATGCATCATTTTTGGACAGAAAGTTTCTGATTTTTGCAATGTTACGTAGATGGGAAAAAGCTGTCATTGAAATGGTCTTGATATGTTCTTCAAAAGAGAGATCAGGGTCCAGAGTAACACCGAGGTCCTTCACAGTTTTATTTGAGACGACTGTACAACCATCAAGATTAATTGTCAGATTCAACAGAAGATCTATTTTGTTTCTTGGGACCTAAAACAAGCATCTCTGGTTTGTCTGAGTTTAAAAGTAGAAAGTTTGCAGCCATCCACTTCCTTATTTCTGAAACACAGGCTTCTACCGAGGGCAATTTTGGGGCTTCGCCATGTTTCATTGAACTGTACAGCTGTGTGTCATCAGCATAGCAGTGAAAGTTAACATTATGTTTTCTAATGACATCCCCAAGAGGTAAAATATATAGTGAAAACAATAGTGGTCCTAAAACAGAATATAAATAAACTTTCAAATTTAAGACGGAGAATAGTATGTTCATTTCCGGAGATAAATAACGAAGTGCGCGCACTCATCCATGCGCGCCACAATACTACAGTCAAAATGAGAGCCACCTAGAAAAATGACAAATTCTAGCTAATTTAAAAAAAAACAAGCCTGGAACTCTTTCTAAAGACTGTTGACATCTAGTGGAAGCCCTTGGAACTGCAATCTGGGAGGTATTCCTTTGATTTTCCCATAGACAGCCATTTCAATGGGTGGTGACCTCAACACACACAAAAAAATCTGGATTGATTCTCCTTTTTGCCTGCGATATCAGTTCTGTTATACTCGCAGATATTATACAGTTTTAGAAACTTCAGAGTGTTTCCTGTCCCATATTACCAATTATATGCATATCCTAGCTTCTAGGCCTGAGTAACAGGCAGTTTACTTTGGGCACCTCAGTCATCCGAACTTCCAAAACTTTACCCCTATCACGAAGAAGTTTTTAAAACCAAATACTTTTAGACTTTTAATCAAGTAGTATTTTAATGGGGTCATGAATATGCAATGAAAGGACTTCAGACAACTCCCAGACTCCGTGCTGAAAAGACCAGCTGGACTGTTAATTACATTAATGATAATGGTGTAAAATCACAGGTAAGCCTACCATTTCCAAGCTGTTAAAACATGTCTATATCCATGAATAAATTAGCCATTTACAGAGAAAATATTTTACACTGTGGACTGTGCACCTTATTAGTGCATGTTGATGGAACTTTTCTATTCTCAAATTAATTTATATAGCCCTTCATACATCAGCTGATATCACAAAGTGCTGTACAGAAACCCAGCCTAAAACCCCAAACAGCAAGCAATGCAGGTGTAGAAGCACGGTGGCTAGGAAAAAGAGGGCCAAAACCTAGGAAGAAACCTAGAGAGGAACCAGGCTATGAGGGGTGGCCAGTCCTCTTCTTGCTGTGCCAGGTGGAGATTATAACAGAACATGGCCAATATGTTCAAATGTTCATAAATGACCAGCATGGTCAAATAATAATAATCACAGTAGTTGTCGAGGGTGCAACAAGTCAGCACCTCAGGAATAAATGTCAGTTGTCTCTAGAGACAGCAGAAACAGCAGGTCTGGGACCGGTAGCTCGTCCGGTGAACAGGTCAGGGTTCCATAGCCGCAGGCAGAACAGTTGAAACTGGAGCAGCAGCATGGCCAGGTGGACTGGGGACAGCAAGGAGTCATCATGCCAGGTAGTCCTGAGGCATGGTCCAAGGGCTCAGGTCTTCCGAGAGATAGAAATAAATTCACACAGGACACCGGATAAGACAGGAGAAATACTGCAGATATCACAGACTGACCCTAGCCCCCGACACAAACTACTGCAGCATAAATACTGGAGGCTGAGACAGGAGGGGCACGAGACACTGTGACCCCATCTGATGATACCCTCGGACAGGGCCAAACAGGCAGGATATAACCCCACCCACTTTGCCAAAGCACAGCCCCCACACCACTAGAGGAATATCTGTTATGCTTTGTGATTTCAGCTTCTTAACAATAGAACCTCTACACCAGACAGAGCCACTGTCAATACGATTGATGGAGGTCATGGTTGGTCACTAAACCAAAGAATGGAGCAAGACCCCCAGCGCCATCGTTTTCCAAGGCCTTCCCCAGAGACAACGAGAATCCTCCGCCAATCCAGATAGAGAAGTACCAGGACCTCATGACATGACGATGAGGAGCAATTTGCCTACTGCTGCACGGTCCTTCTATCAGGCACTTGAAAGTGAAGCCTCGGGACATTTTTGGCATACATGTTGGTAACATTGATGTCACTTCAACTAGAAGTTGAAATAATTCCTCACTTGGTATATTAACAGATTTGGGTGGTTTCCGTTTTCAGGGGCCATGGGCTATTTGTATCAATCCAATTAAGTAGGTTAGAAGTGTTCCTCCTCTGTTCTCATTCTACATGATACTTTGCCCTCACAAAGTTGTCACTTACCACAAGTATTTTCCAGCAAAGCATAAAAAAAGCTTTTATTTTGTTCTACTCAATGTGGCTCTCTAAACAGGTGCCCGGCCTTGATACAAAGTTGCCCCTTAGGTGGCATTACTGCTCAGGGACAGGCCACGCAAGCTGTTGACACTGTGGCATATTGATCATTCATTTCTATGCTTAGCCATTAAGGCCGGTATAAGTGTTACTTTTGTGTTTTTAGTTTGTATAGTAGTGGTTTATATTGTTATACGTCTATACATTTTTCTACCTGAATTGTTGCGTCACCAACCGCCGAATACAATGTTTATTGTTAATAGAATAGCCTCAATTCGTTGGGGCATGAACTCTACAAGATGATGAAAGAGTTCTACAGGGATGCTGGCTCAATGCTTCCCACAGTTGTGTCAAGTTGGCTGGTGGACTATTCTTGATACATTTTTTTATTTTACCTTTACTTAACCAGGCAAGTCAGTTAAGAACAAATTCTTATTTTCAATGACTGCCTAGGGACAGTGAGTTAACCGCATGTTCAGGGTCAGAACAACAGATTTGTACCTTGTCAGCTCGGGGGTTTGAACTTGCAACCTTCTGGTTACTAGTCCAACGCTCTAACCACTAGGCTACCCTGCCGACCCACATGGGAGATTGTTGAGCATGAAAACCCCAGCAGTGTTGCAGTTCTTGACACAAACTGGTGCTCCTACTACCATACCCCATTCAAAGGCACTTAAATCTTGTCTTGCCCATTCCCCCACTGAATGGGACATATACACAATCCATGTCTCAATTGTCTCAAGGCTTTAAAATCTTTCTTTAATCTGTCTCCTCCCCTTAATCTGCACTGATTGAAGGGGATTTAATTTACATCAGTAAGAGTGTGCAAGCTATCATCAACGCAAAGAGTGGCTACTTTGAAGAATCTCATCTAAAATATATTATGACCTTGTTCTTTTTTGGATACAACATGATTCCATATGTGTTATTACATATTTTTGACGTCTTCATTCATTTTCTACAATGTAGAACATAATAAAAGTAAAGAAAACCCCTTGAATGAGTAGATGTGTACAAACTTTTGACTGTAAATCAAGGAATCTGTCATTAATTATTTTGAAGTTACATTTCGAGGTCTTAGTCACATGATTTTACATCTAGCTAAGGAGTTTATAGTATTTCTGAAGTTTGATCATGTACAAAAAAACTTGATATTTGAGCCAGTCACTGACTTACAGGAAACGAAAGAGAAGCTAACCAATCAGCAATTGCAGCACTAAATGCAATTTTCCTTCCATAAGCAAGCTAGCCAGTTAGCCAGCAACTGTAGTAACATTATTTTAGAGAGTGAGAGTCAACAAACAGAGGTGGGAAAGAGGTGAGTGAGTGAGTGAGTGAGTGAGTGAGTGAGTGAGTGAGTGAGTGAGTGAGTGAGTGAGTGAGTGAGTGAGTGAGTGAGTGAGTGAGTGAGTGAGTGAGTGAGTGAGTGAGTGAGTGAGTGAGTGAGTGAGTGAGTGAGTGAGTGAGTGAGTGATGGGAGGGGAAGGAAGGAAGGAGAGCGAGAGATGGAGGGAGAAAAGAGAGAGAGAACGAGAGAGAGAAGGAAGTGAGAGGGTGGAGGTGTGAAATGAAGGGGAGAGAGAGAGAAAGTGACAAAGGGAGGCAAAGAGAAGGCGAGAGAGGGGAATTAGAGAAGAGAGGGAGAGAGACATGACTGACCGTCTGTTTATCTGTCTGTGGGTCTCATCTTTGAATCTTTTCCCATTCACTGGAAATGTACTGTATTGTCATAAGCATCAACCTGTGACACTTATTTTCCCATTGAATGCAATATATTGACATACACTACCGTCACTACCGTAAGTTTTAGAACAGCTACTCTGACGCCATCCCATCTGGTTTGGGCTTTGTGGGACTATCATTTCTTTTTCAACAGGGCAATGACCCAACACACCTCCAGACTGTGTAAGGGCTATTTTACCAAGAAGGAGAGGGATGGAGCTCTGCATCAGATGCCCTGGCCTCCACAATACCCCGACCTCAACCAAATTGAGATGGTTTGCGATGAGTTGGACCGCAGAGTGAAGGAAAAGCAGCCAACAAGTGCTCAGCATATGTGGGAACTCCTTCAAGATTATTAGAAAAGCATTCCAGGTTAAGCTGAATGCCAAGAGTGTGCAAAGCTGTGAGGGTGGCTATTTGAAGAATCTCAAATACAAAATATATTTTGATTTGACACTTTTTTTAGTTACTATGTGTTATTTCATACTTTTTATGTCTTCACTATTATTCTACAATGTATAAAATAGTTAAAGTAAAGAAAAACCGTAAAGTAGGTGTTCACATTTTTTTGACTGGTAGTGTAAGCATAATTTGGTTGACACTCATCTTTTCCCATTGACTGCGATGTACATCGACTCAGTACCGGTACCCCCTGTATATAGCCTCGTTATTCTTATTTTATTGTTACTCTTGTATTGTTTTACTTTAGTTTATTTAGTCAATATTTTCTTAACTCTTATTTTTCTTAAAACTGCATTGTTGGTTAAGGGCTCGTGAGTAAGCATTTCACGGTTGCATTCGGCACATATGGCAAGTAAAATTGGATTTGACATAAGCATCAACCTTGTGTCACTTTTAAAGCTAATTTCCTGACATTCTACACACAATCCATGACTTATGCCATGTTCATATGACATCTGAGTTACAGAGACTAACTAAATCAATGGGAGATCCCTGGAGGTTTAGATAGCTGGCTAGACTAACTTACCTAGCAGTCTATAAAATGTTGAGTGATTGTCAATGAGAGACATAACAAGAGGACAACTGTTGACAGTTACTAACAGTTATTGGGGACCTTCAATGCTGGAGATTTTTTGGTACCCTTCCCCAGATCTGTGCCTCGACACAATCATGTATCGGAGCTCTTTGACCTCATAGCTTGGCTTTTGCTCTGACATGCACTGTCAACTGTGGGACCTTATATAGACAGGTCTGTGTGCCTTTCCAAATCATGTCCAATCAATTGGAAGAAACATCTCAAGGACGATCAATGGAAAAAGTGTCAAGCCTGCTCCCTGTCTGGTGCTCTAGGGTTCCTTGCCTCGGTTGGCTCGGCATGCTCCCATCCCACATCATGCCTCAGCCGGCCCATCAGGCTCCCACGCCTCAGTGGGATCGACAGGCTTTCATGCCTCAGCAGGACCGTCAGGCTATCAAGCCTCAGCGGGATCGTCAGGCTGTCATGCCTCAGCCGGCTCGTCGGGATCTCAAGCCTCAGCCGGCTTGTCCAGCGCCCATGCCGCGTTCGGCCCGTCAGGCTTGCCCAGGTGGGACGTCGCTGACATCAGCACTTGCCCTCTTTGTTTGGGCAATCATATCTGTCACGACTTCTGCCGAAGTGTCCTGCGCCTGACTCCGTGCTCCTACTGATAGATGACGATATCATTGTGATGACGCTCTCCGATTCCCTCTTCATTTGGATAGATAGACTTGGACCATTCCACTACCCTTTTTCACTCTTCTCCCTGGATTCAGGCACCAAACTTTCAGTTGAACTGTTTTATGTTCTGGACCATAGCTCTTGCTATAGTATCGCAGCAGCAAATTAAACAGTAGTTCCATTGTCATGTGCACAAGTACAGTGAAATGCCCTTTTTGCAAGTGCTTTCTTTCCCAACAATGCAGTAATCAATATCAGTAGTACTGTTAAATAAAGTAGAACAAAAACACATGAGAAATAGAAATAAGAACGCAAGAAAGTAAGTAAGCTATATGTAGTGTCAGTTCCAAGGTCAGTGCCAATGCCATATGTACAATATGCAAAGATACTGGAGTGGTAGGGGTAGATATGTATAGTGGTAAGGTGACGAGGTACATGAAAAATGTACATGTGAAAAGTAACATGTGAAAAACTAACATGCGAAAAATAAATCTGAAAAGGTAACATGTAGAAAAACAAAAAACATTTTTAGCATATACAATATTCACGAGAAGCATCACGTCAGAAAACCAAGAGTCTGACTCATGAAAATTCATTCCATTTGTGTTATTTCATAGTTTTGATGTCTTCATTATTATTCTAAAATGTAGATTTATAAAAATAAAAATAAAAGCATTTCATGTGTAGGTGTGTCCAAACTTTTGACTGGTACTGTATGTGAAGTATATGTATTTCACATACATACAGTATGTGTATATATACAGTACCAGTCAAACGTTTGGACACACCTACTTATTCCAGGGTTTTTCTTTATTTTGACTATTTCCTACATTGTAGAATAATAGTGAAGACATCAACACTTTGAAATAACACATATGGACTCATGTAGTCAAAAAGTGTTAAACAAATGAAAATATATTTAATATTTTAGATTCTTCTAAGTAGCCACCCTTTGCCTGATGACTTCTTTACACACTCTTGGCATTCTCTCAACCGGCTTCATGAGTTAGTCACCTGGAATGCATTTCAATTAACAGGTGTGCCTTGTTAAAAGTTCATTTGTGGAATTTCTTTCCTTAATGCATTTGCGCCAACCAGTCGTGTTGTGAAGATGGCCTTATTTGGTAAAATACCAAGTCCATGTTATGGCAAGAACAGCTCAAAAAAGCAAAGAGAAATGACAGTCCATCATTACTTTAAGACATGAAGGTCAGTCAGTAAGGAACATTTCAAGAAATGTGAACGTTTCTTCAAGTGCAGTTGCAAAAACCATCAAGTGCTATGATGAATTTGCTCTCATGAGAACCGCCACAGGAAAGGAAGACCCAGAGTTACCTCTGCTGCAGAGGATGAGTTTATTAGATCTACCAGCCTCAGAAATTGCAGCTGTTCAGAGGAGACTGTATGAACCAGGGCTTCATGGATGATTGTTACAAAGAAACCCCTACTAAAGGACACTAATACGAAGACTTGCTTGGGTCAATAAACATGAGCAATGGACATTAGACCAGTGATAGAGTGTTGCATCAGATGACCTGGCCTCCACAATCACCCGACCTCAACCCAATTGACTGTTGCATTTGCCTCATGCAGCACAACACATCTGCTTTGCATAGAGTTTATCAGGCTTCTGATTGTGGCCTGTGGAATGTTGTCCCAATCCTCTTCAATGGCTGTACGAAATGGCGGGAACTGGAACATGCTGTCGTACATGATGATTCAGAGCATTCCAAACATGCTCAATGGGTGACATGTCTGGTGAGTATGGAGGCCATGGAAGAACTGGGACATGTTCAGCTTCAAGGAATTGTGTACAGATCCTTGTGATTTGGGGACGTGCATTATAATGCTGAAACATGAGGTTATGGCGGCGGATGAATGGCACGACAATGGGCCTTAGGATCTCGTCACGGTATCTCTGTTTATTAAAATTGACATTGATAAAAAGCCATTGTGTTTGTTGTCTGTAGTTATGCCTGCCCATACCATAACCCCACCACCACCATGGGGCACTCTGCACTCACATCAGCAAACTGCTCGCCCACATGACGCCATACACGTGGTCTGTGGTTGTGAGGCCGGCTGGACTTACTGCCAAATTCTCTAAAACGATGTTGGAGGTGGCTTATAGTAGAGAAATTAATAATAAATTATCTGGCAACAACTTTGGTGGATATTCCTGCAGTCAGCATGCCAATTGCACGCTCCCTCGGAACCTAAGACATCTCTGGCATTGTGTTGTGTGACAAAACTGCACATTTTAGAGTGGCCTTTTATTGTTACGAGCACAAGTTGCACCTGTGTAATGATCATGCTGTTGAATCAGCTTCTTGATATGCCACACCTGTCAGGTGGATGTCAATGTGCCTTTTACTGAAGAGTGGCTTCCGTCTGGTCTCTCTGACAAAAAAGCCTGATTGGTGGAGTGCTGCAGGTGGCCATCGGGTTCTTGGTCACCAGCCTGACCAAGGCTCCAAAAAGTAACTTTGCTCAGTTTGCCTGGGGGGCCAGCTCTAGAAAAAGTATCGGTGGTTACAAACTTCTTCCATTTAAGAATGATGGAGGCCAGTGTGTTCTTGGGGACCATCAATGCTGAATACATTTTTCTGTACCCTTCCCCAGATCTGTGCCTCGACACAATCGTGTCTTGGAGCTCTACGGACAATTCCTCTGACCTCATGACTTGGTTTTTGCTCTGACATGCACTATTAACTGTGAGACTTTATACAGACAGGTTTGTGTCGTTCCAAATCATGTCCAATCAATTGAATTTACCACACGTGGACTCCAATTACGTTGTGGAAATGGAAACAGGATGCACCTGAACTCAATTTTAAGTCTCATAGCAAAGGGTCTGAAAATAAGGTATTTCTGTTTTTTTAAATTTGTAATAAATTTGCTAAAAATTCTTTTAAAAAACAGTTAAAATATATTTAATCCATTTTAGAATAAGGCTGTAACTTTTTTTTCCTTAATTGTGGAAAAGGGGAAGGGGTCTGAATAATTTCTGTTTTTTGAATGTGTTCTTTTCACGTGATTTTTTTCATGTTCATGTTTTTTCTTTTAGAACATCAAAGAGTAATAACCATCTGTGTCGTCAGATTTAAACATTGGTGAGAGGATGGATGGATTCACATTTCCACACAAGGGTTAGTCACCTGTTATTATGGTGAAAATATATGTCTAATGAATCTTCAGTAACACTACAGATACTCTTACACCTGTGTATTAACACTATCCTTCTAAATATGATATTGTTGTGTAGGACGTTCTTCTTGCTGATTGTATGAAGAGCTCTGGACCACAGCAGGCCCCCTAGGGGGCAGTAAAGCTTAGCTGCCATCCACCTTCTCTCAGTCAGTCACAGTCTTCAAGGGGTCGTTCCATTTGATTCGTTTTTTTTTACCTCCCCCTGTTGATTTGAAATAAACTTTCCATACTTCCCATGTTAGAAGTTGTCATAAAGTGACGTTTAGACCTAAATGCCAAAACATTTAGGAGATAGAGGTGCCCAAAGTTGATCTGTTTTGCATACCCCACCCGACCGCAAGACATCCATATCTTCATCATTGGAAAAGGTAAACGGTTGAGTTTGATATAATTTAAAAGCGTAGAAAAAGCGTTGTCAAACTGTTTTATAATTTCTTTCAAAAAATTTTTTTAACTTCAATTATTTAAAAACTCTTCAACTCCGACTATGTTTTTGCATATGTTGTAGTCGGGACCCTATTTTACATCATCTGACCTGTTTGTGTTGTGCTCGCCATCAGCTGAGACACAGCATGCTCATGAATACCGGGTGGGTGTCATGTTTTGGCTGATAAATGTACTGAAATTGAAATAAAGATGGTTGGTGGTCCACAGATCAGAGAATGTTGACTTGAATGGGAATATAAGTTGTTTTAACTCAAGAACCTCCAAGATGGTCAATTTGACCGTTTTTAAATTTTTACATCTCAATACATTCATTTCAATAAAAACTTTGATTTCACTTGTCCCTGAGTTTTCCTAAATATGTGTATTCTACACTATCTCACTACTTTGAGATAAATATCATAAAAGACAAAAACTTTCTGAGCATTTCATCCTTATAGTGCCATGACGGTCAAAATGATGTATGCATACTCAACAGTAGAATAGCCGTGCCTCGAGGGGTACCAATAGCTGCCAGTCTAATAAATATATTTAACTAGAAAAGCCTGGCCTTGTTGGACCCCACTTCGTGCCAATGTCATTTGGTTGTGTTTATGAAAGTCTCAGGTAACATTAGAACATGAAAGTAAATATTTGAAAGAACAAAATAACAGTTCATTAGTTTATGTTACTGTATGCTATATGTCAAAACAAGGATGCTAGTGAATAGTGAAAACCAGCACACAAGCAATGTGCTATAGCCTACTCAATCGGCAGTATATATATATTACAAGAGAACACCACTGGGTAAAGCACCGTTATTCATTATAATGAATATGTGTCAATATGACCGGAATCAAAAATGGTATATTATTTTCAGTTATTGGACACCTTAATCGTGGCCTCGCTCATGCTTACAGTGTGGTGTGTGGCGTCTTCACACATCAGATGGATCTCATTTAGCTGTCATCCCTTGTCATAACAGTCGCCACGAATCTTCGTCATTTTCACTTGATTGCAACACTTCCCGCAAACAATTTGCTTGCAGCTGAAACAGGTCTTGTGGGTTCTGTACCATTTGCATCTCTCCTCCCCGGAAGCTATGCGCAATTTGGTTCACATGGAATCTTTGCTGCTCCCTTGGCACTTATGTCTCTCATGTAGCCCGTGTGCCAGACTCATGATGAAGTCTCTCCTGCGTGTGCGTTGATAGCAGCCAACTCAAGCATGTTGTGGCAACAGGCCAGCCGCAAGTTCATCCTTTCAGGGAGCACATCCGTGCCATCGGATCTGAAACATTATCGGACACTGGCTCACCTGCTGCCCGATATAGATCCTTTCCAAGAAATGGAAAGCCGTTCAGCATCAGAGTAATGATCAGAGATGTCACGATCCATTTCTTCCCCGCCGTCTGAGTCATTTTCATTCAGATCTTTTAGGAACGCTAACGCAGCAGGTGTATCCATTCTGGTCGTGCCATTGTAAATTAGGCACGCTCTCACTGTGAACCCTACTCCAAGTAGGCCTACAGTAGACTAATACAACTGCTTGGATTCAGTGGACTGATGTAGGGTGCACTGTTTTGAGGTGATAGTTAGAATAGATGAATACAATAGAATGGCCGCCCTGTTCTTCATTCACAATTGGTGATTTACATAGTTATGCATCGTTCGCTTCCCCTCACTCACCCCTCACTCATCACTCATCAACTCAACTGGATGGGGTGTTGTTCTCGGGCTGATGGGCGGTGTTGGGTTTTTCGCCAGACATAGAGTTTTCCTTGATGGCCAAAAAGCTCAATTTAGTCTCATCTGAGCAGAGGACCTTGTTCCATATGTTTGGGGAGTCTTTTCTTTAAGAAATGGCTTTTTCTCTGGCCACTCTTCCATAAAGCCCAGCTCTGTGGAGTGTACGGCTTAATGTGGTCCGATGGACAGATACTCCAATCTCCGCTGTGGAGCTTTGCAGCTCCTTCAGGGTTATCTTTGGTCTCTTTGTTGCCTCTCTGATTAATGAGTTTTGGTGGGCGGCCCTCTCTTGGCAGGTTTGTTGTGGTGCCATATTCTATCCATTTTTTAAATAATGGATTTAATGGTGCTCAGTGGGATGTTCAAAGTTTCAGATATTTTTTTATCACTCAGCCCTATCTGTACTTCTCCACAACTGTGTTGCGAGGACAAACTCCCTGGAAAGGCAGGAACCTAGGAAGAAACCTAGAGAGGAACCAGTGTGGGCCTGGCTGACGATACCAGGCAGGATATAACCCCACCAACTTTGTCAAAGAACAGCCCACACACCACTAGAGGGATATCAACAGACCACCAACTTACTACCCTGAGACAAGGCTGAGTATAGCCCACAAAGATCTCCTCCACCGCACGAGCCAGAGGAGGCACAAGACCGGACAGGAAGATCACGTCTGTTGAGAATAGCGAAAAAAGCCTGGCACGACGTGATGGCATGGAAGAGCAATAGTACGCCTGTGACTACGTAATAGGGTCAGGGTTTCTCTTGCCTAAAAGCAGACCATTCCATAAATGTTTGATTTATTTTACCTTTATTTAACTAGGCAAGTCAGTTAAGAACAAATTCTTATTTTCAATGACGGCCTAGGAACAGTGGGTTAACTGCCTGTTCAGGGGCAGAACGACAGATTTGTACCTTGTCAGCTGGGGGATTTGAACTTGCAACCTTCCGGTTACTAGTCCAACCACTAGGCTACCCTGCCGCCCAAAAATGGAGCACTACAGGTGAAAGCCCTAACTCCAGCTGTTTGTGTAGAAATTATTTTTGAGAGGAATGGGAGATTCGATATAGGCCGATAGTTTTTTTATATTTTCTGGGTCAAGGTTTGGCTTTTTCAAGGGAGGCTTTATTACTGCCACTTTTAGTGAGTTTGGTACACATCTGGTGGATAGAGAGCCATTTATTATGTTCAACATAGGAGGGCCAAGCACAGGAAGCAGCTCTTTCAGTAGTTTAGTTGGAATAGAGTCCAGTATGCAGCTTGAAGGTTGAGAGGCCATGATTATTTTCATCATTGTGTCAAGAGATATAGTACTAAAACACTTGAGTGTCTCCCTTGATCCTAGGTCCTGGCAGAGTTGTGCAGACTCAGGACAACTGAGCTTTGGAGGAATACGCAGATTTAAAGAAGAGTCCGTAATTTGCTTTCTAATGATCATGATCTTTTCCTCAAAGAAGTTCATGAATTTATTACTGCTGAAGTGAAAGTCATCCTCTCTTAGGGAATGCTGCCTTTAAATTAGCTTTGCGACAGTATCAAAAATAAATTTCGGATTGTTCTTATTTTCCTCAATTACGTTGGAAAAATAAGATGATCGAGCAGCAGTGAGGGCTCTTCGACACTGCACGGTACTGTCTTTCCAAGCTAGTCGGAAGGCTTCCAGTTTGGTGGAGCGCCATTTCCATTCCAATTTTCTGGAAGCTTGCTCACTGTATTATCCGTATACCAGGGAGCTAATTTCTTGTGATAAATGTTTTTTGTTTTTAAAGGTGTTTTTTTTTAAGACTGCATCTAGGATATTACACAAGGTTAAATGTAATCCTAGATGAGGTGGTTATTAACAGATTTTTGTACTCCGACGTCCTTCGGTAGGTGGAGGGAGTCTGGAAGGGCATCTAGGAATCTTTGGGTTGTCCGAGAATTTATAGCGGCTTATGATAATCCTTGGTTGGGGTCTGAGCAGATTATTTGTTGCGATTGTAAACGTAATAAAATGGTGGTCTGATAGTCCAGGATTAAGAGGAAAAAACATTTAGATCCAAAATATTTATTCCACGAGATACAATTATATCCAGTGAATGACTGTCCCTATGCGTAGGTCTGGAGACATGTTGGGAAAAACCCACTGAGTCGATGATGGCTCCGGAAGCCTTTTGGAGTGGGTCTGTGGACTTTTCCATGTGAATATTGAAGTCACCAAAAATTATAATATCTGCCATGACTACAAGATCCAATAGGAGTTCAGGGAAAGCATTGAGGAATGCTGTATACAGCCGAGGAGGCCTGTAAACAGTAACTATTAAAAAATTGATTGTGTAGGCTACATTTCATGACTAGAAGCTCAAAAGACAAAAACGCAGTCTTTTTTTTTTGCTGTTGTAAATGTTAGCAACACCTCTGCCTTTGCGGGATTCGCAGGGGATATGTTCACTAGTGTAACCAGGTGGAGAGGCCTCATTTAACACAGTAAATTCATCAGGCTTGAGCCATGTTTCACTCAGGCCAATCACATCAAGGTTGACATCAGTGATTATTTCATTGACTATGACTGCCGTCGAACTGAGGGATCTAACATTAAGTAGTCCTATTTTGAGATGTGAGATATTATCACAATCTCTTTCAATAATGACAGGAATTGAGGAGATCTTTATTCTAGTGAGATTGCTAAGGTGAACACCGCCATGTTTAGTTTTTCCCGATCTAAATCGAGGCACAGACACGGTCTCAATGGGGAAAGATGAGTTGACTGTGCAAGTGGCAGACTCCCCTAAGCTGGCAGGCTGGCTAACAGCCTGCTGCCTGGCCTGCACCATATCTCATTGTGTGATTAGCAAAGATATCAGAGTATATTTAAACGGGAACTTTTACCAATACAGTCTATCCAATAGCACAAATGCCTTAACATTGTGTATCATACTTTTGATCTGTGCTTGATGTCAGTGAAATCCACATTTTGAAATGTATGACTAATGTTTTTTTTGTTCAAAGAACTCCCGGTGCTCTAACTCCCCTGGGGACTGAAGATATGAGATAAAGTTGACAAATGAGGCCATCCTAATCTCTTTTCCACAGACACAATGTGAGTTAGATACAGCTTCTCACTTCACAAGCTTTCAATAGAAAGGAGAGAAGTCACTATCAGTTACAGTTATTATATTTTTGGGGGACACAAAGAGATAGATACATCTACAAATGTGACTTTCCTCCAATTTATCTTGTTTCTGTGCAGGCCTCAGAGGGGAGAGACAAATATTCCTTGCTTGTAGCGTACAAGTCAACAACTGAGAGAAAGACTCCCCGCAACACACAACTTTGGAAAAAGACTCCTCACAACACACCATTTTAGAAAAAGACTCCATACAAGTTACTAGTTTAGGAAAAACAACTTCCCAAAAGTCACCAGTTTAGAAAGACTCCTCACAAGTTACCAGTTTAGGAAAAAACTCCCTACAAGTTTCCAGTTCAGAAAAAGACTCCCTAAACGTTACCCGTTTAGAAAAGACTCCCTAAACGTTACCCGTTTAGAAAAGACTCCCTAAAAGTTACCCGTTTAGAAAAGACTCCCTAAAAGTTACCCGTTTAGAAAAGACTCCCTAAAAGTTACCCGTTTAGAAAAGACTCCCTAAACGTTACCCGTTTAGAAAAGACTCCCTAAAAGTTACCCGTTTAGAAAAGACTCCCCACAAGTCACCAGACACAAGTCAAATGTGTTGTATTAGAAGATTTGGTTGAGATTAATACTATCTATCCTAAACATGGCTCAGACGAGATTTGTCTTCATGATTACCCAGCATCGTCCATGCAGGTATGCTCTCTCCTCCTCGTAGATCCCATTGATGAATGCAGGACTGGTTGAGCTGTCCTGAGAGCCTTTTGTTTTGTACAAATTATATATCCATTAATTTACAACATGCTGCTTGAATCATTAAAGCAGCCATATGGCATCTTCTAAATAATTCCTAACCCACCCATAACTCTCACTTACCTGACTTGCCGCTCCCCCTATGGACATTCTTTCTCCAGCCCCCCCCCTCCCCCTTATATGAAGTACAACTCAGTAAACTCTTTGAAATTGTTGCTTGTCGCATTTACATTTTTGTTCACTACATATATTACTGTATCTCATACTTCAAAATGTGCTCATCATTTGTTTCATCTGTTTCAATACAGTACAGCTATGATTTGGTGTTGTACTGAAAAGTCAGGAGAATCTGCTAGAAACCTTAGAGGGACAGGAACTAGAATGGCACATTAACTTCACAGCATTGTTTTTCGTCATCAAAAGATGAGCATAAACCATTGTAACTTCCTTTAATTCCGTCACTCATTAAATCCAATCTCAGCGCAGATTATTGTTTTTACGAGACTGGTAGCACTTTATAGTAACTCCACATAATAAAGCTTTTATATAATAATGGATTAGTAAATAGTTTGTTCATCATTTAATTCATCATTAAGGAAAAGGGGGGGGGGACACCTAGTCAGTTGTACAACTGAATGACTTCCACTGAAATGTGTCTTCCTCATTTAACCCAACCCCTCTGAATCAGAGATCAGCTGCCTTAATCGACATCCACGTCTTTGGCGCCCGGGGAACAGTGGGTTAGCTGCCTTGCTCAGGGCCAGAAAGACATATTTTTACCTTGTCAGCTCTAGGATTCGATCCCGCAACATTTTGGTTACTGGCCCACACCCTAACCACTGGGCTACCTGCAGCCATAATATGTGTAATATAGGTCCTTATAAACCATTTACTAATCATTAGTTAAGTATTTTTGCATATCCTCATCTAAAGTGTGGACTATTTATACTTTATAAATACTTTATAAATACTTTATAAATGTTTTGAGCAGCAGTTGGAACCGGTTCAGGGAACAGAACCGAAAACCGGAGAACAGCTAAATCTTCAAAGCACATAATCAGAACCGGGAACAAAAGTGATCTATACTGTTCCGGAACATAACCGTTAGTTTAAAATCATGGGAACCGGTTAATATCATTGTTTTGTGTTCTGGGCATTATTTTCCAGTCCCACAAAAAACGCAACAAAGCGCCTTTGCAATCCCCTCCCTCTGTCAAGCTGAAACTTCTTCCAGTGTCTGCCTGCCAGCTGGAAATCTTTGCCAGTGTGTCTGTGTGTAGGCTAACTGCCCCTCTGAAGCATAGCTGTGGTCTACTTACAAGTGTGATTCAGAAGATAGGGAGAGATATTTTTTATTAGAGAAGATTGGATTCATTTTTTCAATGCTAGTTAGGGATACTATAGTTATCACATTTCACATTGGATTTATTAACCACAAAAATGTAAGACGTGTTTTTGGATCTTTGGCTGAGAGTTTCCTTTCTGCGAGGGTGGAGACTTCGCAAACCCGAACTCTCAATTTCTAACACCCATGGACTCAGAACTTAATCACACAGCTGACCACTTGACACAAGATTTAAGTTCTGGGTTAACTGAGATTAAACTGCCAAGAAAAGCTTATGTTAGCTTTTTTCGGACTAAAAACATTATTTTACTAAGCATAGAATGTGTCTGAAGTTACACATGACACTATTACAACAGTGTGACTATTTTGGAATATATTTGATTAAATAACCTCTATATTTTGTGCTTATTGTTTTTCCATTCATATGTTTGAGGCGCTATTTTGAGGCCTTATGGAGCATCAGGTACTGCTGCAATGTCTTCCAATAGCATGTCAATCTTTTTGTGAGAAATTACACTGGCCACGAAAAACACACTTGAGATGAGGCCAAGCAAAAATACTTAACTAACGAGTAGTAAATTGTTTATAAGGACCTATATTAAACATCTCAAGAATTATCTTATGAATCATTATAAAAATACTTTAAACATTGTTTATAAATGTGTAAATAGCTAGGCTACTAACATTTACACATGTGGGAGTAATGATTCATAAATGATGAATAAACTATTTACTAATCCACATGGGGTTATTATAAAGTACTACCAAGAGGGTATTCCAGACATAATTGTTCCCCAATTTCCTCAGAGGATCACAGGGAAGAATTCCTACTCATTCATCTGTTATTTCCGCAATTAACAGGCTTTACATTTTCAAAATCGGGATTCCCAGTGAGAAGCAAACCAGTGAAAACACGCATATTGAAAATATAATCCGTCTCCCCTGAGGTCAGCCTCTTTCTTATGGAGATCAAACAATCTAAACTCATTAGGATTAGCGCTGTACTTAATTTAGGAATGACCCTGTGATTCTAGGTCTAAGGTGGGTGGAGGCAGCTGGTGTTTGGGCATCTTTGTGCAACGCAGCCACAAGGATGATTTCTAAATGGTGACCAGTGGATGAACTTTCTAGAACCCAGTGATGGGCTATTGTTAGATCTCCCTTCGTAGTTCTCTTGGAACTTGGATTGCAGGGACATCATTTCCTTAGGATAAAAGGCAGTACTGTGATTATACTTGTATTTTGAAAAGACTGGAACGGATAATGTTACGTAATGTTACGTGAAATAGACATTGTGTTGGTGTGTACGTGTAGGTAGATGTGGAAAGATAGACACAAATGATCTGTTGCAAGTTGAGGGAGGGGGTTAAAACATTCGATAATGATTCATTCACTTTGAAATTGTGGAGTAGGTGGTGTAGATCAGTAGGGAAAACATTGCATTATTCCCTTTTGAGATGTCATTTTAAGGCAGAAAAATGTGAAGTCTGTGCAAGGGGTGTGCAGACTCTCACTAGCGACTGTAGGTGCCACCTCAGTGCAATGTCAAAGCATGTGAGCTAGGTATTACTCTCCTTCAAGGGAGCCTCCATTTGAGGAGTAATCTCCAATCTCACGATCTAGTCCTCCCTGCTCAATGAAACAGCAGGATGCCTCCCTCCCATTATGGTGTGGCTGGACGAGACAGATCTTCCTGTTCTGGCACGGCTAGCTAGCAAATCACTCTGACAGGCTCCCTAGAGCCCCAAAGTTCGAAGTATGTAAAAAAAAATGCAATAGCTGACCCAGACCTTATGCCAAAAACCCATTAATACTACCAACCAGGCAGAAGACTCCCTTCACGGATAGATGCTTCCTGTTTTCAGAATAAGAATTGTGTGCCAATACCTGACCTAAGCCTTGCATGAGGAGAGGCTTGAAATGTTTTATTTTTTACCATTTTATTTCACCTTTATTTCACCAGGTAGGCCAATTGAGAACAAGTTCTCATTTACAACTGTGATCTGGTGCGACAAAAACAACAACACAGAGTTACACATAAATGTACAGTCATTAACACAATATTGAAAGATCTATGCACAGTGTGTGCCAATGTAGAAGAGTAGGGAGGTCGGCACTAAATGGGCCAAGAAGTCAGTCAGCAGTCCGTTATTGAACAACATTTGTCTTCTAAGAAGACCTGACTCTCTAAGACTAAAATGATAACAATAGTAATAATTTGTTTATCTGAAGGTACGAATAATAAATGTTTTAGTGATTGGAGCTCACTTCTTCCAGAATAGAAGACAACACAATTCCTCTACACACTAAAAACAAATGGTTCTGTTTAGTGACAATTAAGGGTTCTTCGGCTCGAAACCATAGGCTCGTAACCACACCTTGTTGGTGCTACATAGAACCTTTTTTGAAGGCTCTATAAAGAGCCATGCTCATAAGGTTCTATATGGAACCTGTATGGTGCTATCGGTGGCAACCTGTCATTAAGGGCAGGTGGGGCAAAGCATGCTTTGTATGTTATTTCGGAATTAATTCTTGCCACTTATATGTTTGCACACAATGCAAAAAATTATAATCATCGAGTTAATGCAAGCATGGTCTTGAGTAAGGCAGCTCCAAAATGCAGGTATTTCAGCTTAGCCTTGTGCTTTCTGTGGTGGAGGGGCTGCCACCCAAAATACAGAGCGTAGGGATTGGTCATCTTCTCTAGTTGTGTCGTGATTGGGTCAGTGTTCTGTCACTCATGGGGACACTACGTCACCTCCGAATCTACAGGGAGAGCTAGGCAGTTCAAGCCCCCAGATAAATGTAGGTCAAATCCACAGGAAGTTGACGGGATCGAGGTAATGACTGGAGCAGAAGGAGTGGAATGATATCAAATACATCACATGGTTTCCAGGTGTTTGATGCCATTCCATTCATTCCATTCCAGCCATTATTATGAGCCGTTCTCCCCTCAGCGGCCTCCTGTGGGTCAAATCTCGTTATATCTATTGTAGCTTTGATTGGACTGATCATGTCAACATCATACTTTAACAATCTTAGCTAGCAAGCTAAACAAGCAGTTTTCATCATGATTCATGTTGACAATCTACAGGAAAATATTTTTCAATCCTTGTCATATGAAAATAAATAATAGATCAAATGTATTGGTGCTCATCAGCCATTGGACATGAACATTACACAAGTTGGAAAATCCCAAATTCAACAATGAGTGGTTTGGAAGGAATCAATGGCTAACTGCAAGAGTCGCAAAGCAATCACTATTTTGCTTCCCCTGCCTGTTATTCGTTGGAGTGTGTTCCAAGTCTGGGTTTAAGGGTCTATTTTCCAAGCTTTAAAGGATAACAACATGGGCCAGAAAATGTTTTAATACATTGGCCATGCTGTCAATCCAGCATGACTTCTGCCGCGTTCAAAACAACTGGAAACTCGGAATTGGGAAATCTCAGCCTTGAGTGCATTCAAGACAACTGGAAAAAGTCGCTCCGACTGGGAAAATACGCTTTGAACGGTCATTTCACAATTTCCGATTTTACGACCTGAAAAACGATGTCATGATTTGACCTTATTTTTTCAGAGTTCCCAGTTGTTTTGAACGCAGCATGAGAGCGCCACCCTCTGCAAAACAATTCCAAGGGGGCACAGTTTTTGATAAAATGGTGAACCTGGAAGCAAAAAGAGTAAGTAGGATGTGGGATGTTCATATTCTTGCAACATTTTGTTTACCAACGCTCACACCTACGTACATAAAACATGCATTCCTAATGTGCACTGTGTTAAAAGCTCTGCATATTTAACCGCTTTCGGCACAATTTGGTGAATGCCCCAAAGGGTTCAGAAAGCCTCGGTGCCCCATCACTAGTTACAACCCTTTTTGGGGGGTTATATAGAACCCTTTTTTATTTTTTATTTTTTTTAGAACCTTTCTCCATCACCAAGGTTCTTTGTAGATCCTTTTGAAGAACCATAAAGGGTTTATTATTATAGTTAGTCATATTATATTGCAAAATTCCAATTGTGTTAAATGTGTGCCAGGTCTGGAACAGCTGCAGGTCCTTGAGAAGAGAATTAAGAACTACTGGCATAGTCAACTATTCTCAGCTGACACAAAGCCATACTGTACAGTACATGAGTCCTTCACAAGACACAATCACTGGCCATAGCTACATAGAATAACACAACATATTAGATCAACTGGAATGATACTCTCACTCGCAGTTGCACAAAAAGAGCTGTGCGCAAATCACGCCCCAAAACATTACAATGAGCCACCACCCATACATTTTCATTATCACTAAAAGATCAAAGAGCCCTTTTGTGAATTGCAAAGAAACATTGAGTCATTATGGTTCCACAAAGAACCCTCACCCTTACCAAAATACCCTTGAAGAACCCTAATTTCTCAATGCGTTAACCGTCAACATTAAATTTCACTAACCAAAA